>NC_134398.1:138235917-138535917 GCF_050003625.1 Haematobia irritans | reverse complement strand
AGGACGCATATTTAAGGAGATATGGCCAATTTAAGTTTTTCATATGAAAAATTTGATTTTTCGAGGATTTTCATCAAAATTTTGATTTTTGGGGGGTGGTCACGAATTAACCTTCTTTTCGCTCTAGGACGCATATTTAAGGAGATATGGCCAATTTAAGTTTTTCATATGAAAAATTTGATTTTTCGAGGATTTTCAACAAAATTTTGATTTTTGCGGCGTGGTCACGAATTAACCTTCTTTTCGCTCTAGGACGCATATTTAAGGAGATATGGCCAATTTAAGTTTTTCATATGAAAAATTTGATTTTTCGAGGATTTTCATCAAAATTTTGATTTTTGGGGGGTGGTCACGAATTAACCTTCTTTTCGCTCTAGGACGCATATTTAAGGAGATATGGCCAATTTAAGTTTTTCATATGAAAATTTTGATTTTTCGAGGATTTTCATCAAAATTTTGAATTTTGGGGGGTGGTCACGAATTAACCTTCTTTTCGCTCTAGGACGCATATTTAAGGAGATATGACCAATTTAAGATTTTCATATGAAAAATTTGATTTTTCCAGGATTTTCAACAAAATTTTGATTTTTGCGGGGTGGTCACGAATTAACCTTCTTTTCGCTCTAGGACGCATATTTAAGGAGATATGGCCAATTTAAGTTTTTCATATGAAAAATTTGATTTTTCGAGGATTTTCATCAAAATTTTGATTTTTTGGGGGGTGGTCACGAATTAACCTTCTTTTCGCTCTAGGACGCATATTTAAGGAGATATGGCCAATTTAAGTTTTTCATATGAAAAATTTGATTTTTTTGAGGATTTTCATCAAAATTTTGAATTTCACTCTAGGACGCATATTTAAGGAGATATGGCCAATTTAAGTTTTTCATATGAAAAATTTGATTTTTCGAGGATTTTCATCAAGATTTTGATTTTTGGGGGGTGGTCACGAATTAACCTTCTTTTCGCTCTAGGACGCATATTTAAGGAGATATGGCCAATTTAAGTTTTTCATATGAAAATTTTGATTTTTCGAGGATTTTCATCAAAATTTTGAATTTTGGGGGGTGGTCACGAATTAACCTTCTTTTCGCTCTAGGACGCATATTTAAGGAGATATGACCAATTTAAGATTTTCATATGAAAAATTTGATTTTTCCAGGATTTTCATCAAAATTTTGATTTTTGCGGGGTGGTCACGAATTAACCTTCTTTTCGCTCTAGGACGCATATTTAAGGAGATATGGCCAATTAAAGTTTTTCATATAAAAAATTTGATTTTTTGAGGATTTTCATCAAAATTTTGATTTTTTGGGGGTGGTCACGAATTAACCTTCTTTTCGCTCTAGGACGCATATTTAAGGAGATATGGCCAATTTAAGTTTTTCATATGAAAAATTTGATTTTTCGAGGATTTTCATCAAGATTTTGATTTTTGGGGGGTGGTCACGAATTAACCTTCTTTTCGCTCTAGGACGCATATTTAAGGAGATATGGCCAATTTAAGTTTTTCATATGAAAATTTTGATTTTTCGAGGATTTTCATCAAAATTTTGAATTTTGGGGGGTGGTCACGAATTAACCTTCTTTTCGCTCTAGGACGCATATTTAAGGAGATATGACCAATTTAAGATTTTCATATGAAAAATTTGATTTTTCCAGGATTTTCATCAAAATTTTGATTTTTGCGGTGTGGTCACGAATTAATCTTCTTTTCGCTCTAGGACGCATATTTAAGGAGATATGGCCAATTAAAGTTTTTCATATAAAAAATTTGATTTTTTGAGGATTTTCATCAAAATTTTGATTTTTTGGGGGTGGTCACGAATTAACCTTCTTTTCGCTCTAGGACGCATATTTAAGGAGATATGGCCAATTTAAGTTTTTCATATGAAAAATTTGATTTTTCGAGGATTTTCAACAAAATTTTGATTTTTGCGGGGTGGTCACGAATTAACCTTCTTTTCGCTCTAGGACGCATATTTAAGGAGATAGGGCCAATTTAAGTTTTTCGTGTAAAAAATTTGGATTTTTTGAGGATTTTCATCAAAATTTTGATTTTTTGGGGGTGGTCACGAATTAACCTTCTTTTCGCTCTAGGACGCATATTTAAGGAGATATGGCCAATTTAAGTTTTTCATATGAAAAATTTGATTTTTTTGAGGATTTTCATCAAAATTTTGAATTTTGGGGGGTGGTCACGAATTAACCTTCTTTTCGCTCTAGGACGCATATTTAAGGAGATATGGCCAATTTAAGTTTTTCATATGAAAATTTGATTTTTCGAGGATTTTCAACAAAATTTTGATTTTTGCGGGGTGGTCACGAATTAACCTTCTTTTCGCTCTAGGACGCATATTTAAGGAGATAGGGCCAATTTAAGTTTTTCGTGTAAAAAATTTGGATTTTTTGAGGATTTTCATCAAAATTTTGATTTTTTGGGGGTGGTCACGAATTAACCTTCTTTTCGCTCTAGGACGCATATTTAAGGAGATATGGCCAATTTAAGTTTTTCATATGAAAAATTTGATTTTTCGAGGATTTTCATCAAAATTTTGATTTTTTGGGGGGTGGTCACGAATTAACCTTCTTTTCGCTCTAGGACGCATATTTAAGGAGATATGGCCAATTTAAGTTTTTCACATGAAAATTTTGATTTTTCGAGGATTTTCATCAAAATTTTGAATTTTGGGGGGTGGTCACGAATTAACCTTCTTTTCGCTCTAGGACGCATATTTAAGGAGATATGGCCAATTTAAGTTTTTCATATAAAAAATTTGATTATTTGAGGATTTTCATCAACATTTTGATTTTTTGGCTGTGGTCACGAATTAACCTTCTTTTCGCTCTAGGACGCATATTTAAGGAGATATGGCCAATTTAAGTTTTTCATATGAAAATTTTGATTTTTCGAGGATTTTCATCAAAATTTTGAATTTTGGGGTGTGGTCACGAATTAACCTTCTTTTCGCTCTAGGACGCATATTTAAGGAGATATGACCAATTTAAGATTTTCATATGAAAATTTTGATTTTTCCAGGATTTTCATCAAAATTTTGATTTTTGCGGGGTGGTCACGAATTAACCTTCTTTTCGCTCTAGGACGCATATTTAAGGAGATATGGCCAATTTAAGTTTTTCATATGAAAAATTTGATTTTTCGAGGATTTTCATCAAAATTTTGATTTTTTGGGGGGTGGTCACGAATTAACCTTCTTTTCGCTCTAGGACGCATATTTAAGGAGATATGGCCAATTTAAGTTTTTCATATGAAAATTTTGATTTTTCGAGGATTTTCATCAAAATTTTGAATTTTGGGGGGTGGTCACGAATTAACCTTCTTTTCGCTCTAGGACGCATATTTAAGGAGATATGGCCAATTTAAGTTTTTCATATGAAAATTTTGATTTTTCGAGGATTTTCATCAAAATTTTGAATTTTGGGGGGTGGTCACGAATTAACCTTCTTTTCGCTCTAGGACGCATATTTAAGGAGATATGACCAATTTAAGATTTTCATATGAAAATTTTGATTTTTCCAGGATTTTCATCAAAATTTTGATTTTTGCGGGGTGGTCACGAATTAACCTTCTTTTCGCTCTAGGACGCATATTTAAGGAGATATGGCCAATTTAAGTTTTTCATATGAAAAATTTGATTTTTCGAGGATTTTCATCAAAATTTTGATTTTTTGGGGGGTGGTCACGAATTAACCTTCTTTTCGCTCTAGGACGCATATTTAAGGAGATATGGCCAATTTAAGTTTTTCATATGAAAAATTTGATTTTTTTGAGGATTTTCATCAAAATTTTGAATTTTGGGGGGTGGTCACGAATTAACCTTCTTTTCGCTCTAGGACGCATATTTAAGGAGATATGGCCAATTTAAGTTTTTCATATGAAAAATTTGATTTTTCGAGGATTTTCATCAAAATTTTGATTTTTGGGGGGTGGTCACGAATTAACCTTCTTTTCGCTCTAGGACGCATATTTAAGGAGATATGGCCAATTTAAGTTTTTCATATGAAAAATTTGATTTTTCGAGGATTTTCAACAAAATTTTGATTTTTGCGGCGTGGTCACGAATTAACCTTCTTTTCGCTCTAGGACGCATATTTAAGGAGATATGGCCAATTTAAGTTTTTCATATGAAAAATTTGATTTTTCGAGGATTTTCATCAAGATTTTGATTTTTGGGGGGTGGTCACGAATTAACCTTCTTTTCGCTCTAGGACGCATATTTAAGGAGATATGGCCAATTTAAGTTTTTCATATGAAAATTTTGATTTTTCGAGAATTTTCATCAAAATTTTGAATTTTGGGGGGTGGTCACGAATTAACCTTCTTTTCGCTCTAGGACGCATATTTAAGGAGATATGACCAATTTAAGATTTTCATATGAAAAATTTGATTTTTCCAGGATTTTCAACAAAATTTTGATTTTTGCGGGGTGGTCACGAATTAACCTTCTTTTCGCTCTAGGACGCATATTTAAGGAGATATGGCCAATTTAAGTTTTTCATATGAAAAATTTGATTTTTCGAGGATTTTCATCAAAATTTTGATTTTTTGGGGGGTGGTCAAGAATTAACCTTCTTTTCGCTCTAGGACGCATATTTAAGGAGATATGGCCAATTTAAGTTTTTCATATGAAAAATTTGATTTTTTTGAGGATTTTCATCAAAATTTTGAATTTCACTCTAGGACGCATATTTAAGGAGATATGGCCAATTTAAGTTTTTCATATGAAAAATTTGATTTTTCGAGGATTTTCAACAAAATTTTGATTTTTGCGGCGTGATCACGAATTAACCTTCTTTTCGCTCTAGGACGCATATTTAAGGAGATATGGCCAATTTAAGTTTTTCATATGAAAAATTTAAATTGGCCATATCTCCTTAAATATGCGTCCTAGAGCGAAAAGAAGGTTAATTCGTGACCACCCCGCAAAAATCAAAATTTTGATGAAAATCCTCGAAAAATCAAATTTTTCATATGAAAAACTTAAATTGGCCATATCTCCTTAAATATGCGTCCTAGAGTGAAATTCAAAATTTTGATGAAAATCCTCAAAAAAATCAAATTTTTCATATGAAAAACTTAAATTGGCCATATCTCCTTAAATATGCGTCCTAGAGCGAAAAGAAGGTTAATTCGTGACCACCCCCCAAAAAATCAAAATTTTGATGAAAATCCTCGAAAAATCAAATTTTTCATATGAAAAACTTAAATTGGCCATATCTCCTTAAATATGCGTCCTAGAGCGAAAAGAAGGTTAATTCGTGACCACCCCGCAAAAATCAAAATTTTGTTGAAAATCCTGGAAAAATCAAATTTTTCATATGAAAATCTTAAATTGGTCATATCTCCTTAAATATGCGTCCTAGAGCGAAAAGAAGGTTAATTCGTGACCACCCCCCAAAATTCAAAATTTTGATGAAAATCCTCGAAAAATCAAAATTTTCATATGAAAAACTTAAATTGGCCATATCTCCTTAAATATGCGTCCTAGAGCGAAAAGAAGGTTAATTCGTGACCACCCCCCAAAAATCAAAATCTTGATGAAAATCCTCGAAAAATCAAATTTTTCATATGAAAAACTTAAATTGGCCATATCTCCTTAAATATGCGTCCTAGAGCGAAAAGAAGGTTAATTCGTGACCACGCCGCAAAAATCAAAATTTTGTTGAAAATCCTCGAAAAATCAAATTTTTCATATGAAAAACTTAAATTGGCCATATCTCCTTAAATATGCGTCCTAGAGCGAAAAGAAGGTTAATTCGTGACCACCCTCCAAAAATCAAAATTTTGATGAAAATCCTCGAAAAATCAAATTTTTCATATGAAAAACTTAAATTGGCCATATCTCCTTAAATATGCGTCCTAGAGCGAAAAGAAGGTTAATTCGTGACCACCCCCCAAAATTCAAAATTTTGATGAAAATCCTCAAAAAAATCAAATTTTTCATATGAAAAACTTAAATTGGCCATATCTCCTTAAATATGCGTCCTAGAGCGAAAAGAAGGTTAATTCGTGACCACCCCCCAAAAAATCAAAATTTTGATGAAAATCCTCGAAAAATCAAATTTTTCATATGAAAAACTTAAATTGGCCATATCTCCTTAAATATGCGTCCTAGAGCGAAAAGAAGGTTAATTCGTGACCACCCCGCAAAAATCAAAATTTTGATGAAAATCCTGGAAAAATCAAAATTTTCATATGAAAATCTTAAATTGGTCATATCTCCTTAAATATGCGTCCTAGAGCGAAAAGAAGGTTAATTCGTGACCACCCCCCAAAATTCAAAATTTTGATGAAAATCCTCGAAAAATCAAAATTTTCATATGAAAAACTTAAATTGGCCATATCTCCTTAAATATGCGTCCTAGAGCGAAAAGAAGGTTAATTCGTGACCACCCCCCAAAATTCAAAATTTTGATGAAAATCCTCGAAAAATCAAAATTTTCATATGAAAAACTTAAATTGGCCATATCTCCTTAAATATGCGTCCTAGAGCGAAAAGAAGGTTAATTCGTGACCACCCCCCAAAAAATCAAAATTTTGATGAAAATCCTCGAAAAATCATATTTTTCATATGAAAAACTTAAATTGGCCATATCTCCTTAAATATGCGTCCTAGAGCGAAAAGAAGGTTAATTCGAGAATTTGATTTTTCGAGGATTTTCATCAAAATTTTGATTTTTTGGGGGGTGGTCACGAATTAACCTTCTTTTCGCTCTAGGACGCATATTTAAGGAGATATGGCCAATTTAAGTTTTTCATATGAAAAATTTGATTTTTTTGAGGATTTTCATCAAAATTTTGAATTTCACTCTAGGACGCATATTTAAGGAGATATGGCCAATTTAAGTTTTTCATATGAAAAATTTGATTTTTCGAGGATTTTCAACAAAATTTTGATTTTTGCGGCGTGATCACGAATTAACCTTCTTTTCGCTCTAGGACGCATATTTAAGGAGATATGGCCAATTTAAGTTTTTCATATGAAAAATTTGATTTTTCGAGGATTTTCATCAAGATTTTGATTTTTGGGGGGTGGTCACGAATTAACCTTCTTTTCGCTCTAGGACGCATATTTAAGGAGATATGGCCAATTTAAGTTTTTCATATGAAAATTTTGATTTTTCGAGGATTTTCATCAAAATTTTGAATTTTGGGGGGTGGTCACGAATTAACCTTCTTTTCGCTCTAGGACGCATATTTAAGGAGATATGACCAATTTAAGATTTTCGTATGAAAAATTTGATTTTTCCAGGATTTTCATCAAAATTTTGATTTTTGCGGGGTGGTCACGAATTAACCTTCTTTTCGCTCTAGGACGCATATTTAAGGAGATATGGCCAATTAAAGTTTTTCATATAAAAAATTTGATTTTTTGAGGATTTTCATCAAAATTTTGATTTTTTGGGGGTGGTCACGAATTAACCTTCTTTTCGCTCTAGGACGCATATTTAAGGAGATATGGCCAATTTAAGTTTTTCATATGAAAAATTTGATTTTTCGAGGATTTTCATCAAGATTTTGATTTTTGGGGGGTGGTCACGAATTAACCTTCTTTTCGCTCTAGGACGCATATTTAAGGAGATATGGCCAATTTAAGTTTTTCATATGAAAATTTTGATTTTTCGAGGATTTTCATCAAAATTTTGAATTTTGGGGGGTGGTCACGAATTAACCTTCTTTTCGCTCTAGGACGCATATTTAAGGAGATATGACCAATTTAAGATTTTCATATGAAAAATTTGATTTTTCCAGGATTTTCATCAAAATTTTGATTTTTGCGGTGTGGTCACGAATTAACCTTCTTTTCGCTCTAGGACGCATATTTAAGGAGATATGGCCAATTAAAGTTTTTCATATAAAAAATTTGATTTTTTGAGGATTTTCATCAAAATTTTGATTTTTTGGGGGTGGTCACGAATTAACCTTCTTTTCGCTCTAGGACGCATATTTAAGGAGATATGGCCAATTTAAGTTTTTCATATGAAAAATTTGATTTTTCGAGGATTTTCAACAAAATTTTGATTTTTGCGTTGTGGTCACGAATTAACCTTCTTTTCGCTCTAGGACGCATATTTAAGGAGATAGGGCCAATTTAAGTTTTTCGTGTAAAAAATTTGGATTTTTTGAGAATTTTCATCAAAATTTTGATTTTTTGGGGGTGGTCACGAATTAACCTTCTTTTCGCTCTAGGACGCATATTTAAGGAGATATGGCCAATTTAAGTTTTTCATATGAAAAATTTGATTTTTCGAGGATTTTCATCAAAATTTTGATTTTTTGGGGGGTGGTCACGAATTAACCTTCTTTTCGCTCTAGGACGCATATTTAAGGAGATATGGCCAATTTAAGTTTTTCACATGAAAAAATTGATTTTTCGAGGATTTTCATCAAAATTTTGAATTTTGGGGGGTGGTCACGAATTAACCTTCTTTTCGCTCTAGGACGCATATTTAAGGAGATATGGCCAATTTAAGTTTTTCATATAAAAAATTTGATTATTTGAGGATTTTCATCAACATTTTGATTTTTTGGCTGTGGTCACGAATTAACCTTCTTTTCGCTCTAGGACGCATATTTAAGGAGATATGGCCAATTTAAGTTTTTCATATGAAAATTTTGATTTTTCGAGGATTTTCATCAAAATTTTGAATTTTGGGGGGTGGTCACGAATTAACCTTGTTTTCGCTCTAGGACGCATATTTAAGGAGATATGACCAATTTAAGATTTTCATATGAAAAATTTGATTTTTCCAGGATTTTCATCAAAATTTTGATTTTTGCGGGGTGGTCACGAATTAACCTTCTTTTCGCTCTAGGACGCATATTTAAGGAGATATGGCCAATTTAAGTTTTTCATATGAAAAATTTGATTTTTCGAGGATTTTCATCAAAATTTTGATTTTTTGGGGGGTGGTCACGAATTAACCTTCTTTTCGCTCTAGGACGCATATTTAAGGAGATATGGCCAATTTAAGTTTTTCATATGAAAAATTTGATTTTTTTGAGGATTTTCATCCAAATTTTGAATTTTGGGGGGTGGTCACGAATTAACCTTCTTTTCGCTCTAGGACGCATATTTAAGGAGATATGGCCAATTTAAGTTTTTCATATGAAAAATTTGATTTTTCGAGGATTTTCATCAAAATTTTGATTTTTGGGGGTTGGTCACGAATTAACCTTCTTTTCGCTCTAGGACGCATATTTAAGGAGATATGGCCAATTTAAGTTTTTCATATGAAAAATTTGATTTTTCGAGGATTTTCAACAAAATTTTGATTTTTGCGGCGTGGTCACGAATTAACCTTCTTTTCGCTCTAGGACGCATATTTAAGGAGATATGGCCAATTTAAGTTTTTCATATGAAAAATTTGATTTTTCGAGGATTTTCATCAAGATTTTGATTTTTGGGGGGTGGTCACGAATTAACCTTCTTTTCGCTCTAGGACGCATATTTAAGGAGATATGACCAATTTAAGATTTTCATATGAAAAATTTGATTTTTCCAGGATTTTCAACAAAATTTTGATTTTTGCGGGGTGGTCACGAATTAACCTTCTTTTCGCTCTAGGACGCATATTTAAGGAGATATGGCCAATTTAAGTTTTTCATATGAAAAATTTGATTTTTCGAGGATTTTCATCAAAATTTTGATTTTTTGGGGGGTGGTCACGAATTAACCTTCTTTTCGCTCTAGGACGCATATTTAAGGAGATATGGCCAATTAAAGTTTTTCATATGAAAAATTTGATTTTTTTGAGGATTTTCATCAAAATTTTGAATTTTGGGGGGTGGTCACGAATTAACCTTCTTTTCGCTCTAGGACGCATATTTAAGGAGATAGGCCAATTTAAGTTTTTCATATAAAAAATTGGATTATTTGAGGATTTTCATCAAAATTTTGATTTTTGCGGGGTGGTCACGAATTAACCTTCTTTTCGCTCTAGGACGCATATTTAAGGAGATATGGCCAATTTAAGTTTTTCATATGAAAATTTTGATTTTTCGAGGATTTTCATCAAAAGTTTGATTTTTGCGGGGTGATCACGAATTAACCTTCTTTTCGCTCTAGGACGCATATTTAAGGAGATATGGCCAATTAAAGTTTTTCATATAAAAAATTTGATTTTTTGAGGATTTTCATCAAAATTTTGATTTTTTGGGGGTGGTCACGTATTAACCTTCTTTTCGCTCTAGGACGCATATTTAAGGAGATATGGCCAATTTAAGGTTTTCATATGAAAAATTTGATTTTTTTGAGGATTTTCATCAAAATTTTGATTTTTGCGGGGTGGTCACGAATTAACCTTCTTTTCGCTCTAGGACGCATATTTAAGGAGATAGGGCCAATTTAAGTTTTTCGTGTAAAAAATTTGGATTTTTTGAGGATTTTCATCAAAATTTTGATTTTTTGGGGGTGGTCACGAATTAACCTTCTTTTCGCTCTAGGACGCATATTTAAGGAGATATGGCCAATTTAAGTTTTTCATATGAAAAATTTGATTTTTCGAGGAATTTCATCAAAATTTTGATTTTTTGGGGGGTGGTCACGAATTAACCTTCTTTTCGCTCTAGGACGCATATTTAAGGAGATATGACCAATTTAAGTTTTTCACATGAAAATTTTGATTTTTCGAGGATTTTCATCAAAATTTTGAATTTTGGGGGGTGGTCACGAATTAACCTTCTTTTCGCTCTAGGACGCATATTTAAGGAGATATGGCCAATTTAAGTTTTTCATATAAAAAATTTGATTATTTGAGGATTTTCATCAACATTTTGATTTTTTGGCTGTGGTCACGAATTAACCTTCTTTTCGCTCTAGGACGCATATTTAAGGAGATATGGCCAATTTAAGTTTTTCATATGAAAAATTTGATTTTTTTGAGGATTTTCATCAAAATTTTGATTTTTTGGGGGGTGGTCACGAATTAACCTTCTTTTCGCTCTAGGACGCATATTTAAGGAGATATGGCCAATTTAAGTTTTTCATATGAAAAATTTGATTTTTTTGAGGATTTTCATCAAAATTTTGAATTTTGGGGGGTGGTCACGAATTAACCTTCTTTTCGCTCTAGGACGCATATTTAAGGAGATATGGCCAATTTAAGTTTTTCATATGAAAAATTTGATTTTTCGAGGATTTTCATCAAAATTTTGATTTTTGGGGGGTGGTCACGAATTAACCTTCTTTTCGCTCTAGGACGCATATTTAAGGAGATATGGCCAATTTAAGTTTTTCATATGAAAAATTTGATTTTTCGAGGATTTTCAACAAAATTTTGATTTTTGCGGCGTGGTCACGAATTAACCTTCTTTTCGCTCTAGGACGCATATTTAAGGAGATATGGCCAATTTAAGTTTTTCATATGAAAAATTTGATTTTTCGAGGATTTTCATCAAGATTTTGATTTTTGGGGGGTGGTCACGAATTAACCTTCTTTTCGCTCTAGGACGCATATTTAAGGAGATATGGCCAATTTAAGTTTTTCATATGAAAATTTTGATTTTTCGAGGATTTTCATCAAAATTTTGAATTTTGGGGGGTGGTCACGAATTAACCTTCTTTTCGCTCTAGGACGCATATTTAAGGAGATATGACCAATTTAAGATTTTCATATGAAAAATTTGATTTTTCCAGGATTTTCAACAAAATTTTGATTTTTGCGGGGTGGTCACGAATTAACCTTCTTTTCGCTCTAGGACGCATATTTAAGGAGATATGGCCAATTAAAGTTTTTCATATAAAAATTTTGATTTTTTGAGGATTTTCATCAAAATTTTGATTTTTTGGGGGTGGTCACGTATTAACCTTCTTTTCGCTCTAGGACGCATATTTAAGGAGATATGGCCAATTTAAGGTTTTCATATGAAAAATTTGATTTTTTTGAGGATTTTCATCAAAATTTTGATTTTTGCGGGGTGGTCACGAATTAACCTTCTTTTCGCTCTAGGACGCATATTTAAGGAGATAGGGCCAATTTAAGTTTTTCGTGTAAAAAATTTGGATTTTTTGAGGATTTTCATCAAAATTTTGATTTTTTGGGGGTGGTCACGAATTAACCTTCTTTTCGCTCTAGGACGCATATTTAAGGAGATATGGCCAATTTAAGTTTTTCATATGAAAAATTTGATTTTTCGAGGATTTTCATCAAAATTTTGATTTTTTGGGGGGTGGTCACGAATTAACCTTCTTTTCGCTCTAGGACGCATATTTAAGGAGATATGACCAATTTAAGTTTTTCACATGAAAATTTTGATTTTTCGAGGATTTTCATCAAAATTTTGAATTTTGGGGGGTGGTCACGAATTAACCTTCTTTTCGCTCTAGGACGCATATTTAAGGAGATATGGCCAATTTAAGTTTTTCATATGAAAAATTTGATTTTTCGAGGATTTTCATCAAAATTTTGATTTTTTGGGGGGTGGTCACGAATTAACCTTCTTTTCGCTCTAGGACGCATATTTAAGGAGATATGACCAATTTAAGTTTTTCACATGAAAATTTTGATTTTTCGAGGATTTTCATCAAAATTTTGAATTTTGGGGGGTGGTCACGAATTAACCTTCTTTTCGCTCTAGGACGCATATTTAAGGAGATATGGCCAATTTAAGTTTTTCATATAAAAAATTTGATTATTTGAGGATTTTCATCAACATTTTGATTTTTTGGCTGTGGTCACGAATTAACCTTCTTTTCGCTCTAGGACGCATATTTAAGGAGATATGGCCAATTTAAGTTTTTCATATGAAAAATTTGATTTTTTTGAGGATTTTCATCAAAATTTTGATTTTTTGGGGGGTGGTCACGAATTAACCTTCTTTTCGCTCTAGGACGCATATTTAAGGAGATATGGCCAATTTAAGTTTTTCATATGAAAAATTTGATTTTTTTGAGGATTTTCATCAAAATTTTGAATTTTGGGGGGTGGTCACGAATTAACCTTCTTTTCGCTCTAGGACGCATATTTAAGGAGATATGGCCAATTTAAGTTTTTCATATGAAAAATTTGATTTTTCGAGGATTTTCATCAAAATTTTGATTTTTGGGGGGTGGTCACGAATTAACCTTCTTTTCGCTCTAGGACGCATATTTAAGGAGATATGGCCAATTTAAGTTTTTCATATGAAAAATTTGATTTTTCGAGGATTTTCAACAAAATTTTGATTTTTGCGGCGTGGTCACGAATTAACCTTCTTTTCGCTCTAGGACGCATATTTAAGGAGATATGGCCAATTTAAGTTTTTCATATGAAAAATTTGATTTTTCGAGGATTTTCATCAAAATTTTGATTTTTGGGGGGTGGTCACGAATTAACCTTCTTTTCGCTCTAGGACGCATATTTAAGGAGATATGGCCAATTTAAGTTTTTCATATGAAAAGTTTGATTTTTCGAGGATTTTCATCAAAATTTTGAATTTTGGGGGGTGGTCACGAATTAACCTTCTTTTCGCTCTAGGACGCATATTTAAGGAGATATGACCAATTTAAGAATTTCATATGAAAAATTTGATTTTTCCAGGATTTTCAACAAAATTTTGATTTTTGCGGGGTGGTCACGAATTAACCTTCTTTTCGCTCTAGGACGCATATTTAAGGAGATATGGCCAATTTAAGTTTTTCATATGAAAAATTTGATTTTTCGAGGATTTTCATCAAAATTTTGATTTTTTGGGGGGTGGTCACGAATTAACCTTCTTTTCGCTCTAGGACGCATATTTAAGGAGATATGGCCAATTTAAGTTTTTCATATGAAAAATTTGATTTTTTTGAGGATTTTCATCAAAATTTTGAATTTTGGGGGGTGGTCACGAACTAACCTTCTTTTCGCTCTAGGACGCATATTTAAGGAGATATGGCCAATTTAAGTTTTTCATATGAAAAATTTGATTTTTCGAGGATTTTCATCAAAATTTTGATTTTTGGGAGGTGGTCACGAATTAACCTTCTTTTCGCTCTAGGACGCATATTTAAGGAGATATGGCCAATTTAAGTTTTTCATATGAAAAATTTGATTTTTCGAGGATTTTCATCAAAATTTTGATTTTTTGGGGGGTGGTCACGAATTAACCTTCTTTTCGCTCTAGGACGCATATTTAAGGAGATATGGCCAATTTAAGTTTTTCGTGTAAAAAATTTGGATTTTTTGAGGATTTTCATCAAAATTTTGATTTTTTGGGGGTGGTCACGAATTAACCTTCTTTTCGCTCTAGGACGCATATTTAAGGAGATATGGCCAATTTAAGTTTTTCATATGAAAAATTTGATTTTTCGAGGATTTTCATCAAAATTTTGATTTTTTGGGGGGTGGTCACGAATTAACCTTCTTTTCGCTCTAGGACGCATATTTAAGGAGATATGACCAATTTAAGTTTTTCACATGAAAATTTTGATTTTTCGAGGATTTTCATCAAAATTTTGAATTTTGGGGGGTGGTCACGAATTAACCTTCTTTTCGCTCTAGGACGCATATTTAAGGAGATATGGCCAATTTAAGTTTTTCATATAAAAAATTTGATTATTTGAGGATTTTCATCAACATTTTGATTTTTTGGCTGTGGTCACGAATTAACCTTCTTTTCGCTCTAGGACGCATATTTAAGGAGATATGGCCAATTTAAGTTTTTCATATGAAAAATTTGATTTTTTTGAGGATTTTCATCAAAATTTTGATTTTTTGGGGGGTGGTCACGAATTAACCTTCTTTTCGCTCTAGGACGCATATTTAAGGAGATATGGCCAATTTAAGTTTTTCATATGAAAAATTTGATTTTTTTGAGGATTTTCATCAAAATTTTGAATTTTGGGGGGTGGTCACGAATTAACCTTCTTTTCGCTCTAGGACGCATATTTAAGGAGATATGGCCAATTTAAGTTTTTCATATGAAAAATTTGATTTTTCGAGGATTTTCATCAAAATTTTGATTTTTGGGGGGTGGTCACGAATTAACCTTCTTTTCGCTCTAGGACGCATATTTAAGGAGATATGGCCAATTTAAGTTTTTCATATGAAAAATTTGATTTTTCGAGGATTTTCAACAAAATTTTGATTTTTGCGGCGTGGTCACGAATTAACCTTCTTTTCGCTCTAGGACGCATATTTAAGGAGATATGGCCAATTTAAGTTTTTCATATGAAAAATTTGATTTTTCGAGGATTTTCATCAAGATTTTGATTTTTGGGGGGTGGTCACGAATTAACCTTCTTTTCGCTCTAGGACGCATATTTAAGGAGATATGGCCAATTTAAGTTTTTCATATGAAAAATTTGATTTTTCGAGGATTTTCATCAAAATTTTGAATTTTGGGGGGTGGTCACGAATTAACCTTCTTTTCGCTCTAGGACGCATATTTAAGGAGATATGACCAATTTAAGATTTTCATATGAAAAATTTGATTTTTCCAGGATTTTCAACAAAATTTTGATTTTTGCGGGGTGGTCACGAATTAACCTTCTTTTCGCTCTAGGACGCATATTTAAGGAGATATGGCCAATTTAAGTTTTTCATATGAAAAATTTGATTTTTCGAGGATTTTCATCAAAATTTTGATTTTTTGGGGGGTGGTCACGAATTAACCTTCTTTTCGCTCTAGGACGCATATTTAAGGAGATATGGCCAATTTAAGTTTTTCATATGAAAAATTTGATTTTTTTGAGGATTTTCATCAAAATTTTGAATTTTGGGGGGTGGTCACGAATTAACCTTCTTTTCGCTCTAGGACGCATATTTAAGGAGATATGGCCAATTTAAGTTTTTCATATGAAAAATTTGATTTTTCGAGGATTTTCATCAAAATTTTGATTTTTGGGAGGTGGTCACGAATTAACCTTCTTTTCGCTCTAGGACGCATATTTAAGGAGATATGGCCAATTTAAGTTTTTCATATGAAAAATTTGATTTTTCGAGGATTTTCATCAAAATTTTGATTTTTTGGGGGGTGGTCACGAATTAACCTTCTTTTCGCTCTAGGACGCATATTTAAGGAGATATGGCCAATTTAAGTTTTTCATATGAAAAATTCGATTTTTCGAGGATTTTCATCAAAATTTTGATTTTTGGGGGGTGGTCACGAATTAACCTTCTTTTCGCTCTAGGACGCATATTTAAGGATATATGGCCAATTTAAGTTTTTCATATGAAAAATTTGATTTGTCGAGGATTTTCATCAAAACTTTGATTTTTTTGGGGTGGTCACGAATTAACCTTCTTTTCGCTCTAGGACGCATATTTAAGGAGATATGGCCAATTTAAGTTTTTCATATGAAAATTTTGATTTTTCGAGGATTTTCATCAAAATTTTGATTTTTGAGGGGTGGTCACGAATTAACCTTCTTTTCGCTCTAGGACGCATATTTAAGGAGATAGGCCAATTTAAGTTTTTCATATAAAAAATTGGATTATTTGAGGATTTTCATCAAAATTTTGATTTTTTGGGGGTGGTCACGAATTAACCTTCTTTTCGCTCTAGGACGCATATTTAAGGAGATATGGCCAATTTAAGTTTTTCATATGAAAAGTTTGATTTTTCGAGGATTTTCATCAAAAGTTTGATTTTTGCGGGGTGATCACGAATTAACCTTCTTTTCGCTCTAGGACGCATATTTAAGGAGATATGGCCAATTAAAGTTTTTCATATAAAAAATTTGATTTTTTGAGGATTTTCATCAAAATTTTGATTTTTTGGGGGTGGTCACGAATTAACCTTCTTTTCGCTCTAGGACGCATATTTAAGGAGATATGGCCAATTTAAGTTTTTCATATGAAAAATTTGATTTTTCGAGGATTCTTTTCGCTCTAGAACGCATATTTAAGGAGATATGGCCAATTTAAGTTTTTCATATGAAAAATTTGATTTTTCGAGGATTTTCAACAAAATTTTGATTTTTGCGGGGTGGTCACGAATTAACCTTCTTTTCGCTCTAGGACGCATATTTAAGGAGATAGGGCCAATTTAAGTTTTTCGTGTAAAAAATTTGGATTTTTTGAGGATTTTCATCAAAATTTTGATTTTTTGGGGGTGGTCACGAATTAACCTTCTTTTCGCTCTAGGACGCATATTTAAGGAGATATGGCCAATTTAAGTTTTTCATATGAAAAATTTGATTTTTCGAGGATTTTCATCAAAATTTTGATTTTTTGGGGGGTGGTCACGAATTAACCTTCTTTTCGCTCTAGGACGCATATTTAAGGAGATATGGTCAATTTAAGATTTTCATATGAAAAATTTGATTTTTCCAGGATTTTCATCAAAATTTTGATTTTTGCGGGGTGGTCACGAATTAACCTTCTTTTCGCTCTAGGACGCATATTTAAGGAGATAGGGCCAATTTAAGTTTTTCATATGAAAATTTTGATTTTTCGAGGATTTTCATCAAAAGTTTGATTTTTGCGGGGTGATCACGAATTAACCTTCTTTTCGCTCTAGGACGCATATTTAAGGAGATATGGCTAATTTAAGGTTTTCATATGAAAAATTTGATTTTTTTGAGGATTTTCATCAAAATTTTGATTTTTGCGGGGTGGTCACGAATTAACCTTCTTTTCGCTCTCGGACGCATATTTAAGGAGATAGGGCCAATTTAAGTTTTTCGTGTAAAAAATTTGGATTTTTTGAGGATTTTCATCAAAATTTTGATTTTTTGGGGGTGGTCACGAATTAACCTTCTTTTCGCTCTAGGACGCATATTTAAGGAGATATGGCCAATTTAAGTTTTTCATATGAAAAATTTGATTTTTCGAGGATTTTCATCAAAATTTTGATTTTTGGGGGGTGGTCACGAATTAACCTTCTTTTCGCTCTAGGACGCATATTTAAGGAGATATGACCAATTTAAGTTTTTCACATGAAAATTTTGATTTTTCGAGGATTTTCATCAAAATTTTGAATTTTGGGGGGTGGTCACGAATTAACCTTCTTTTCGCTCTAGGACGCATATTTAAGGAGATATGGCCAATTTAAGTTTTTCATATAAAAAATTTGATTATTTGAGGATTTTCATCAACATTTTGATTTTTTGGCTGTGGTCACGAATTAACCTTCTTTTCGCTCTAGGACGCATATTTAAGGAGATATGGCCAATTTAAGTTTTTCATATAAAAAATTTGATTTTTTTGAGGATTTTCATCAAAATTTTGATTTTTTGGGGGGTGGTCACGAATTAACCTTCTTTTCGCTCTAGGACGCATATTTAAGGAGATATGGCCAATTTAAGTTTTTCATATGAAAAATTTGATTTTTTTGAGGATTTTCATCAAAATTTTGAATTTTGGGGGGTGGTCACGAATTAACCTTCTTTTCGCTCTAGGACGCATATTTAAGGAGATATGGCCAATTTAAGTTTTTCATATGAAAAATTTGATTTTTCGAGGATTTTCATCAAAATTTTGATTTTTGGGGGGTGGTCACGAATTAACCTTCTTTTCGCTCTAGGACGCATATTTAAGGAGATATGGCCAATTTAAGTTTTTCATATGAAAAATTTGATTTTTCGAGGATTTTCAACAAAATTTTGATTTTTGCGGCGTGGTCACGAATTAACCTTCTTTTCGCTCTAGGACGCATATTTAAGGAGATATGGCCAATTTAAGTTTTTCATATGAAAAATTTGATTTTTCGAGGATTTTCATCAAGATTTTGATTTTTGGGGGGTGGTCACGAATTAACCTTCTTTTCGCTCTAGGACGCATATTTAAGGAGATATGGCCAATTTAAGTTTTTCATATGAAAAGTTTCATTTTTCGAGGATTTTCATCAAAATTTTGAATTTTGGGGGGTGGTCACGAATTAACCTTCTTTTCGCTCTAGGACGCATATTTAAGGAGATATGACCAATTTAAGATTTTCATATGAAAAATTTGATTTTTCCAGGATTTTCAACAAAATTTTGATTTTTGCGGGGTGGTCACGAATTAACCTTCTTTTCGCTCTAGGACGCATATTTAAGGAGATATGGCCAATTTAAGTTTTTCATATGAAAAATTTGATTTTTCGAGGATTTTCATCAAAATTTTGATTTTTTGGGGGGTGGTCACGAATTAACCTTCTTTTCGCTCTAGGACGCATATTTAAGGAGATATGGCCAATTTAAGTTTTTCATATGAAAAATTTGATTTTTTTGAGGATTTTCATCAAAATTTTGAATTTTGGGGGGTGGTCACGAATTAACCTTCTTTTCGCTCTAGGACGCATATTTAAGGAGATATGGCCAATTTAAGTTTTTCATATGAAAAATTTGATTTTTCGAGGATTTTCATCAAAATTTTGATTTTTGGGAGGTGGTCACGAATTAACCTTCTTTTCGCTCTAGGACGCATATTTAAGGAGATATGGCCAATTTAAGTTTTTCATATGAAAAATTTGATTTTTCGAGGATTTTCATCAAAATTTTGATTTTTTGGGGGGTGGTCACGAATTAACCTTCTTTTCGCTCTAGGACGCATATTTAAGGAGATATGGCCAATTTAAGTTTTTCATATGAAAAATTCGATTTTTCGAGGATTTTCATCAAAATTTTGATTTTTGGGGGGTGGTCACGAATTAACCTTCTTTTCGCTCTAGGACGCATATTTAAGGATATATGGCCAATTTAAGTTTTTCATATGAAAAATTTGATTTGTCGAGGATTTTCATCAAAACTTTGATTTTTTTGGGGTGGTCACGAATTAACCTTCTTTTCGCTCTAGGACGCATATTTAAGGAGATATGGCCAATTTAAGTTTTTCATATGAAAATTTTGATTTTTCGAGGATTTTCATCAAAATTTTGATTTTTGAGGGGTGGTCACGAATTAACCTTCTTTTCGCTCTAGGACGCATATTTAAGGAGATAGGCCAATTTAAGTTTTTCATATAAAAAATTGGATTATTTGAGGATTTTCATCAAAATTTTGATTTTTTGGGGGTGGTCACGAATTAACCTTCTTTTCGCTCTAGGACGCATATTTAAGGAGATATGGCCAATTTAAGTTTTTCATATGAAAATTTTGATTTTTCGAGGATTTTCATCAAAAGTTTGATTTTTGCGGGGTGATCACGAATTAACCTTCTTTTCGCTCTAGGACGCATATTTAAGGAGATATGGCCAATTAAAGTTTTTCATATAAAAAATTTGATTTTTTGAGGATTTTCATCAAAATTTTGATTTTTTGGGGGTGGTCACGAATTATCCTTCTTTTCGCTCTAGGACGCATATTTAAGGAGATATGGCCAATTTAAGTTTTTCATATGAAAAATTTGATTTTTCGAGGATTCTTTTCGCTCTAGGACGCATATTTAAGGAGATATGGCCAATTTAAGTTTTTCATATGAAAAATTTGATTTTTCGAGGATTTTCAACAAAATTTTGATTTTTGCGGGGTGGTCACGAATTAACCTTCTTTTCGCTCTAGGACGCATATTTAAGGAGATAGGGCCAATTTAAGTTTTTCGTGTAAAAAATTTGGATTTTTTGAGGATTTTCATCAAAATTTTGATTTTTTGGGGGTGGTCACGAATTAACCTTCTTTTCGCTCTAGGACGCATATTTAAGGAGATATGGCCAATTTAAGTTTTTCATATGAAAAATTTGATTTTTCGAGGATTTTCATCAAAATTTTGATTTTTTGGGGGGTGGTCACGAATTAACCTTCTTTTCGCTCTAGGACGCATATTTAAGGAGATATGGTCAATTTAAGATTTTCATATGAAAAATTTGATTTTTCCAGGATTTTCATCAAAATTTTGATTTTTGCGGGGTGGTCACGAATTAACCTTCTTTTCGCTCTAGGACGCATATTTAAGGAGATATGGCCAATTTAAGTTTTTCATATGAAAAATTTGATTTTTCGAGGATTTTCATCAAAATTTTGATTTTTTGGGGGGTGGTCACGAATTAACCTTCTTTTCGCTCTAGGACGCATATTTAAGGAGATATGGCCAATTTAAGTTTTTCATATGAAAAATTTGATTTTTTTGAGGATTTCATCAAAATTTTGAATTTTGGGGGGTGGTCACGAATTAACCTTCTTTTCGCTCTAGGACGCATATTTAAGGAGATATGGCCAATTTAAGTTTTTCATATAAAAAATTTGATTATTTGAGGATTTTCATCAAAATTTTGAATTTTGGGGGGTGGTCACGAATTAACCTTCTTTTCGCTCTAGGACGCATATTTAAGGAGATATGACCAATTTAAGATTTTCATATGAAAAATTTGATTTTTCCAGGATTTTCATCAAAATTTTGATTTTTGCGGGGTGGTCACGAATTAACCTTCTTTTCGCTCTAGGACGCATATTTAAGGAGATATGGCCAATTTAAGTTTTTCATATGAAAAATTTGATTTTTCGAGGATTTTCATCAAAATTTTGATTTTTTGGGGGGTGGTCACGAATTAACCTTCTTTTCGCTCTAGGACGCATATTTAAGGAGATATGGCCAATTTAAGTTTTTCATATGAAAAATTTGATTTTTTTGAGGATTTTCATCAAAATTTTGAATTTTGGGGGGTGCTCACGAATTAACCTTCTTTTCGCTCTAGGACGCATATTTAAGGAGATATGGCCAATTTAAGTTTTTCATATGAAAAATTTGATTTTTCGAGGATTTTCATCAAAATTTTGATTTTTGGGGGGTGGTCACGAATTAACCTTTTTTGCTCTAGGACGCATATTTAAGGAGATATGGCCAATTTAAGTTTTTCATATGAAAAATTTGATTTTTCGAGGATTTTCAACAAAATTTTGATTTTTGCGGCGTGGTCACGAATTAACCTTCTTTTCGCTCTAGGACGCATATTTAAGGAGATATGGCCAATTTAAGTTTTTCATATGAAAAATTTGATTTTTCGATGATTTTCATCAAGATTTTGATTTTTGGGGGGTGGTCACGAATTAACCTTCTTTTCGCTCTAGGACGCATATTTAAGGAGATATGGCCAATTTAAGTTTTTCATATGAAAATTTTGATTTTTCGAGGATTTTCATCAAAATTTTGAATTTTGGGGGGTGGTCACGAATTAACCTTCTTTTCGCTCTAGGACGCATATTTAAGGAGATATGACCAATTTAAGATTTTCATATGAAAAATTTGATTTTTCCAGGATTTTCATCAAAATTTTGATTTTTGCGGGGTGGTCACGAATTAACCTTCTTTTCGCTCTAGGACGCATATTTAAGGAGATATGGCCAATTTAAGTTTTTCATATGAAAAATTTGATTTTTCGAGGATTTTCATCAAAATTTTGATTTTTTGGGGGGTGGTCACGAATTAACCTTCTTTTCGCTCTAGGACGCATATTTAAGGAGATATGGCCAATTTAAGTTTTTCATATGAAAAATTTGATTTTTTTGAGGATTTTCATCAAAATTTTGAATTTTGGGGGGTGGTCACGAATTAACCTTCTTTTCGCTCTAGGACGCATATTTAAGGAGATATGACCAATTTAAGATTTTCATATGAAAAATTTGATTTTTCCAGGATTTTCATCAAAATTTTGATTTTTGGGGGGTGGTCACGAATTAACCTTCTTTTCGCTCTAGGACGCATATTTAAGGAGATATGGCCAATTAAAGTTTTTCATATAAAAAATTTGATTTTTTGAGGATTTTCATCAAAATTTTGATTTTTTGGGGGTGGTCACGAATTAACCTTCTTTTCGCTCTAGGACGCATATTTAAGGAGATATGGCCAATTTAAATTTTTCATATGAAAAATTTGATTTTTCGAGGATTTTCATCAAGATTTTGATTTTTGGGGGGTGGTCACGAATTAACCTTCTTTTCGCTCTAGGACGCATATGTAAGGAGATATGGCCAATTTAAGTTTTTCATATGAAAATTTTGATTTTTCGAGGATTTTCATCAAAATTTTGAATTTTGGGGGGTGGTCACGAATTAACCTTCTTTTCGCTCTAGGACGCATATTTAAGGAGATATGACCAATTTAAGATTTTCATATGAAAAATTTGATTTTTCCAGGATTTTCATCAAAATTTTGATTTTTGCGGGGTGGTCACGAATTAACCTTCTTTTCGCTCTAGGACGCATATTTAAGGAGATATGGCCAATTAAAGTTTTTCATATAAAAAATTTGATTTTTTGAGGATTTTCATCAAAATTTTGATTTTTTGGGGGTGGTCACGAATTAACATTCTTTTCGCTCTAGGACGCATATTTAAGGAGATATGGCCAATTTAAGTTTTTCATATGAAAAATTTGATTTTTCGGGGATTTTCATCAAAATTTTGATTTTTGGGGAGTGGTCACGAATTAACCTTCTTTTCGCTCTAGGACGCATATTTAAGGAGATATGGCCAATTTAAGTTGTTCATATGAAAAATTTGATTTTTCCAGGATTTTCATCAAAATTTTGATTTTTTGGGGGGTGGTCACGAATTAACCTTCTTTTCGCTCTAGGACGCATATTTAAGGAGATATGGCCAATTTAAGTTTTTCATATGAAAAATTCGATTTTTCGAGGATTTTCATCAAAATTTTGATTTTTGGGGGGTGGTCACGAATTAACCTTCTTTTCGCTCTAGGACGCATATTTAAGGAGATAGGCCAATTTAAGTTTTTCATATAAAAAATTGGATTATTTGAGGATTTTCATCAAAATTTAGATTTTTTATGGGTGGTCACGAATTAACCTTCTTTTCGCTCTAGGACGCATATTTAAGGAGATATGGCCAATTTAAGTTTTTCATATGAAAAATTTGATTTGTCGAGGATTTTCATCAAAATTTTGATTTTTTTGGGGTGGTCACGAATTAACCTTCTTTTCGCTCTAGGACGCATATTTAAGGAGATATGGCCAATTTAAGTTTTTCATATGAAAATTTTGATTTTTCGAGGATTTTCATCAAAATTTTGATTTTTGCGGGGTGGTCACGAATTAACCTTCTTTTCGCTCTAAGACGCATATTTAAGGAGATATGGCCAATTTAAGTTTTTCATATGAAAATTTTGATTTTTCGAGGATTTTCATCAAAAGTTTGATTTTTGCGGGGTGATCACGAATTAACTTTCTTTTCGCTCTAGGACGCATATTTAAGGAGATATAGCCAATTAAAGTTTTTCATATAAAAAATTTGATTTTTTGAGGATTTTCATCAAAATTTTGATTTTTTGGGGGTGGTCACGAATTAACCTTCTTTTCGCTCTAGGACGCATATTTAAGGAGATATGGTCAATTTAAGTTTTTCATATGAAAAATTTGATTTTTTTGAGGATTTTCATCAAAATTTTGAATTTTGGGGGGTGGTCACGAATTAACCTTCTTTTCGCTCTAGGACGCATATTTAAGGAGATATGGCCAATTTAAGTTTTTCATATGAAAAATTTGATTTTTCGAGGATTTTCAACAAAATTTTGATTTTTGCGGGGTGGTCACGAATTAACCTTCTTTTCGCTCTAGGACGCATATTTAAGGAGATAGGGCCAATTTAAGTTTTTCGTGTAAAAAATTTGGATTTTTTGAGGATTTTCATCAAAATTTTGATTTTTTGGGGGTGGTCACGAATTAACCTTCTTTTCGCTCTAGGACGCATATTTAAGGAGATATGGCCAATTTAAGTTTTTCATATGAAAAATTTGATTTTTCGAGGATTTTCATCAAAATTTTGATTTTTTGTGGGGTGGTCACGAATTAACCTTCTTTTCGCTCTAGGACGCATATTTAAGGAGATATGGCCAATTTAAGTTTTTCACATGAAAATTTTGATTTTTCGAGGATTTTCATCAAAATTTTGAATTTTGGGGGGTGGTCACGAATTAACCTTCTTTTCGCTCTAGGCCGCATATTTAAGGAGATATGGCCAATTTAAGTTTTTCATATAAAAAATTTGATTATTTGAGGATTTTCATCAACATTTTGATTTTTTGGCTGTGGTCACGAATTAACCTTCTTTTCGCTCTAGGACGCATATTTAAGGAGATATGGCCAATTTAAGTTTTTCATATGAAAATTTTGATTTTTCGAGGATTTTCATCAAAATTTTGAATTTTGGGGGGTGGTCACGAATTAACCTTCTTTTCGCTCTAGGACGCATATTTAAGGAGATATGGCCAATTTAAGTTTTTCATATGAAAAATTTGATTTTTTTGAGGATTTTCATCAAAATTTTGAATTTTGGGGGGTGGTCACGAATTAACCTTCTTTTCGCTCTAGGACGCATATTTAAGGAGATATGACCAATTTAAGATTTTCATATGAAAAATTTGATTTTTCCAGGATTTTCATCAAAATTTTGATTTTTGGGGGGTGGTCACGAATTAACCTTCTTTTCGCTCTAGGACGCATATTTAAGGAGATATGGCCAATTAAAGTTTTTCATATAAAAAATTTGATTTTTTGAGGATTTTCATCAAAATTTTGATTTTTTGGGGGTGGTCACGAATTAACCTTCTTTTCGCTCTAGGACGCATATTTAAGGAGATATGGCCAATTTAAATTTTTCATATGAAAAATTTGATTTTTCGAGGATTTTCATCAAGATTTTGATTTTTGGGGGGTGGTCACGAATTAACCTTCTTTTCGCTCTAGGACGCATATGTAAGGAGATATGGCCAATTTAAGTTTTTCATATGAAAATTTTGATTTTTCGAGGATTTTCATCAAAATTTTGAATTTTGGGGGGTGGTCACGAATTAACCTTCTTTTCGCTCTAGGACGCATATTTAAGGAGATATGACCAATTTAAGATTTTCATATGAAAAATTTGATTTTTCGAGGATTTTCATCAAAATTTTGATTTTTGCGGGGTGGTCACGAATTAACCTTCTTTTCGCTCTAGGACGCATATTTAAGGAGATATGGCCAAATAAAGTTTTTCATATAAAAAATTTGATTTTTTGAGGATTTTCATCAAAATTTTGATTTTTTGGGGGTGGTCACGAATTAACATTCTTTTCGCTCTAGGACGCATATTTAAGGAGATATGGCCAATTTAAGTTTTTCATATGAAAAATTTGATTTTTCGGGGATTTTCATCAAAATTTTGATTTTTGGGGGGTGGTCACGAATTAACCTTCTTTTCGCTCTAGGACGCATATTTAAGGAGATATGGCCAATTTAAGTTGTTCATATGAAAAATTTGATTTTTCCAGGATTTTCATCAAAATTTTGATTTTTTGGGGGGTGGTCACGAATTAACCTTCTTTTCGCTCTAGGACGCATATTTAAGGAGATATGGCCAATTTAAGTTTTTCATATGAAAAATTCGATTTTTCGAGGATTTTCATCAAAATTTTGATTTTTGGGGGGTGGTCACGAATTAACCTTCTTTTCGCTCTAGGACGCATATTTAAGGAGATAGGCCAATTTAAGTTTTTCATATAAAAAATTGGATTATTTGAGGATTTTCATCAAAATTTAGATTTTTTATGGGTGGTCACGAATTAACCTTCTTTTCGCTCTAGGACGCATATTTAAGGAGATATGGCCAATTTAAGTTTTTCATATGAAAAATTTGATTTGTCGAGGATTTTCATCAAAATTTTGATTTTTTTGGGGTGGTCACGAATTAACCTTCTTTTCGCTCTAGGACGCATATTTAAGGAGATATGGCCAATTTAAGTTTTTCATATGAAAATTTTGATTTTTCGAGGATTTTCATCAAAATTTTGATTTTTGCGGGGTGGTCACGAATTAACCTTCTTTTCGCTCTAAGACGCATATTTAAGGAGATATGGCCAATTTAAGTTTTTCATATGAAAATTTTGATTTTTCGAGGATTTTCATCAAAAGTTTGATTTTTGCGGGGTGATCACGAATTAACTTTCTTTTCGCTCTAGGACGCATATTTAAGGAGATATAGCCAATTAAAGTTTTTCATATAAAAAATTTGATTTTTTGAGGATTTTCATCAAAATTTTGATTTTTTGGGGGTGGTCACGAATTAACCTTCTTTTCGCTCTAGGACGCATATTTAAGGAGATATGGTCAATTTAAGTTTTTCATATGAAAAATTTGATTTTTTTGAGGATTTTCATCAAAATTTTGAATTTTGGGGGGTGGTCACGAATTAACCTTCTTTTCGCTCTAGGACGCATATTTAAGGAGATATGGCCAATTTAAGTTTTTCATATGAAAAATTTGATTTTTCGAGGATTTTCATCAAAATTTTGATTTTTTGGGGGGTGGTCACGAATTAACCTTCTTTTCGCTCTAGGACGCATATTTAAGGAGATATGGCCAATTTAAGTTTTTCATATGAAAAATTTGATTTTTTTGAGGATTTTCATCAAAATTTTGAATTTTGGGGGGTGGTCACGAATTAACCTTCTTTTCGCTCTAGGACGCATATTTAAGGAGATATGGCCAATTTAAGTTTTTCATATGAAAAATTTGATTTTTCGAGGATTTTCATCAAAATTTTGATTTTTGGGGGGTGGTCACGAATTAACCTTCTTTTCGCTCTAGGACGCATATTTAAGGAGATATGGCCAATTTAAGTTTTTCATATGAAAATTTTGATTTTTCGAGGATTTTCATCAAAAGTTTGATTTTTGCGGGGTGATCACGAATTAACTTTCTTTTCGCTCTAGGACGCATATTTAAGGAGATATAGCCAATTAAAGTTTTTCATATAAAAAATTTGATTTGTCGAGGATTTTCATCAAAATTTTGATTTTTTTGGGGTGGTCACGAATTAACCTTCTTTTCGCTCTAGGACGCATATTTAAGGAGATATGGCCAATTTAAGTTTTTCATATGAAAATTTTGATTTTTCGAGGATTTTCATCAAAATTTTGATTTTTGCGGGGTGGTCACGAATTAACCTTCTTTTCGCTCTAAGACGCATATTTAAGGAGATATGGCCAATTTAAGTTTTTCATATGAAAATTTTGATTTTTCGAGGATTTTCATCAAAAGTTTGATTTTTGCGGGGTGATCACGAATTAACTTTCTTTTCGCTCTAGGACGCATATTTAAGGAGATATAGCCAATTAAAGTTTTTCATATAAAAAATTTGATTTTTCGAGGATTTTCAACAAAATTTTGATTTTTGCGGGGTGGTCACGAATTAACCTTCTTTTCGCTCTAGGACGCATATTTAAGGAGATAGGGCCAATTTAAGTTTTTCGTGTAAAAAATTTGGATTTTTTGAGGATTTTCATCAAAATTTTGATTTTTTGGGGGTGGTCACGAATTAACCTTCTTTTCGCTCTAGGACGCATATTTAAGGAGATATGGCCAATTTAAGTTTTTCATATGAAAAATTTGATTTTTCGAGGATTTTCATCAAGATTTTGATTTTTGGGGGGTGGTCACGAATTAACCTTCTTTTCGCTCTAGGACGCATATGTAAGGAGATATGGCCAATTTAAGTTTTTCATATGAAAATTTTGATTTTTCGAGGATTTTCATCAAAATTTTGAATTTTGGGGGGTGGTCACGAATTAACCTTCTTTTCGCTCTAGGACGCATATTTAAGGAGATATGACCAATTTAAGATTTTCATATGAAAAATTTGATTTTTCCAGGATTTTCATCAAAATTTTGATTTTTGCGGGGTGGTCACGAATTAACCTTCTTTTCGCTCTAGGACGCATATTTAAGGAGATATGGCCAATTAAAGTTTTTCATATAAAAAATTTGATTTTTTGAGGATTTTCATCAAAATTTTGATTTTTTGGGGGTGGTCACGAATTAACATTCTTTTCGCTCTAGGACGCATATTTAAGGAGATATGGCCAATTTAAGTTTTTCATATGAAAAATTTGATTTTTCGGGGATTTTCATCAAAATTTTGATTTTTGGGGAGTGGTCACGAATTAACCTTCTTTTCGCTCTAGGACGCATATTTAAGGAGATATGGCCAATTTAAGTTGTTCATATGAAAAATTTGATTTTTCCAGGATTTTCATCAAAATTTTGATTTTTTGGGGGGTGGTCACGAATTAACCTCCTTTTCGCTCTAGGACGCATATTTAAGGAGATATGGCCAATTTAAGTTTTTCATATGAAAAATTCGATTTTTCGAGGATTTTCATCAAAATTTTGATTTTTGGGGGGTGGTCACGAATTAACCTTCTTTTCGCTCTAGGACGCATATTTAAGGAGATAGGCCAATTTAAGTTTTTCATATAAAAAATTGGATTATTTGAGGATTTTCATCAAAATTTAGATTTTTTATGGGTGGTCACGAATTAACCTTCTTTTCGCTCTAGGACGCATATTTAAGGAGATATGGCCAATTTAAGTTTTTCATATGAAAAATTTGATTTGTCGAGGATTTTCATCAAAATTTTGATTTTTTTGGGGTGGTCACGAATTAACCTTCTTTTCGCTCTAGGACGCATATTTAAGGAGATATGGCCAATTTAAGTTTTTCATATGAAAATTTTGATTTTTCGAGGATTTTCATCAAAATTTTGATTTTTGCGGGGTGGTCACGAATTAACCTTCTTTTCGCTCTAAGACGCATATTTAAGGAGATATGGCCAATTTAAGTTTTTCATATGAAAATTTTGATTTTTCGAGGATTTTCATCAAAAGTTTGATTTTTGCGGGGTGATCACGAATTAACTTTCTTTTCGCTCTAGGACGCATATTTAAGGAGATATAGCCAATTAAAGTTTTTCATATAAAAAATTTGATTTTTTGAGGATTTTCATCAAAATTTTGATTTTTTGGGGGTGGTCACGAATTAACCTTCTTTTCGCTCTAGGACGCATATTTAAGGAGATATGGTCAATTTAAGTTTTTCATATGAAAAATTTGATTTTTTTGAGGATTTTCATCAAAATTTTGAATTTTGGGGGGTGGTCACGAATTAACCTTCTTTTCGCTCTAGGACGCATATTTAAGGAGATATGGCCAATTTAAGTTTTTCATATGAAAAATTTGATTTTTCGAGGATTTTCAACAAAATTTTGATTTTTGCGGGGTGGTCACGAATTAACCTTCTTTTCGCTCTAGGACGCATATTTAAGGAGATAGGGCCAATTTAAGTTTTTCGTGTAAAAAATTTGGATTTTTTGAGGATTTTCATCAAAATTTTGATTTTTTGGGGGTGGTCACGAATTAACCTTCTTTTCGCTCTAGGACGCATATTTAAGGAGATATGGCCAATTTAAGTTTTTCATATGAAAAATTTGATTTTTCGAGGATTTTCATCAAAATTTTGATTTTTTGTGGGGTGGTCACGAATTAACCTTCTTTTCGCTCTAGGACGCATATTTAAGGAGATATGGCCAATTTAAGTTTTTCACATGAAAATTTTGATTTTTCGAGGATTTTCATCAAAATTTTGAATTTTGGGGGGTGGTCACGAATTAACCTTCTTTTCGCTCTAGGCCGCATATTTAAGGAGATATGGCCAATTTAAGTTTTTCATATAAAAAATTTGATTATTTGAGGATTTTCATCAACATTTTGATTTTTTGGCTGTGGTCACGAATTAACCTTCTTTTCGCTCTAGGACGCATATTTAAGGAGATATGGCCAATTTAAGTTTTTCATATGAAAATTTTGATTTTTCGATGATTTTCATCAAAATTTTGAATTTTGGGGGGTGGTCACGAATTAACCTTCTTTTCGCTCTAGGACGCATATTTAAGGAGATATGACCAATTTAAGATTTTCATATGAAAAATTTGATTTTTCCAGGATTTTCATCAAAATTTTGATTTTTGCGGGGTGTTCACGAATTAACCTTCTTTTCGCTCTAGGACGCATATTTAAGGAGATATGGCCAATTTAAGTTTTTCATATGAAAAATTTGATTTTTCGAGGATTTTCATCAAAATTTTGATTTTTTGGGGGGTGGTCACGAATTAACCTTCTTTTCGCTCTAGGACGCATATTTAAGGAGATATGGCCAATTTAAGTTTTCATATGAAAAATTTGATTTTTTTGAGGATTTTCATCAAAATTTTGAATTTTGGGGGGTGGTCACGAATTAACCTTCTTTTCGCTCTAGGACGCATATTTAAGGAGATATGGCCAATTTAAGTTTTTCATATGAAAAATTTGATTTTTCGAGGATTTTCATCAAAATTTTGATTTTTGGGGGGTGGTCACGAATTAACCTTCTTTTCGCTCTAGGACGCATATTTAAGGAGATATGGCCAATTTAAGTTTTTCATATGAAAAATTTGATTTTTCGAGGATTTTCAACAAAATTTTGATTTTTGCGGCGTGGTCACGAATTAACCTTCTTTTCGCTCTAGGACGCATATTTAAGGAGATATGGCCAATTTAAGTTTTTCATATGAAAAATTTGATTTTTCGAGGATTTTCATCAAGATTTTGATTTTTGGGGGGTGGTCACGAATTAACCTTCTTTTCGCTCTAGGACGCATATTTAAGGAGATATGGCCAATTTAAGTTTTTCATATGAAAAATTTTATTTTTCGAGGATTTTCAACAAAATTTTGATTTTTGCGGCGTGGTCACGAATTAACCTTCTTTTCGCTCTAGGACGCATATTTAAGGAGATATGGCCAATTTAAGTTTTTCATATGAAAAATTTGATTTTTCGAGGATTTTCATCAAGATTTTGATTTTTGGGGGTGGTCACGAATTAACCTTCTTTTCGCTCTAGGACGCATATTTAAGGAGATATGGCCAATTTAAGTTTTTCATATGAAAATTTTGATTTTTCGAGGATTTTCATCAAAATTTTGAATTTTGGGGGGTGGTCACGAATTAACCTTCTTTTCGCTCTAGGACGCATATTTAAGGAGATATGACCAATTTAAGATTTTCATATGAAAAATTTGATTTTTCGAGGATTTTCATCAAGATTTTGATTTTTGGGGGGTGGTCACGAATTAACCTTCTTTTCGCTCTAGGACGCATATTTAAGGAGATATGGCCAATTTAAGTTTTTCATATGAAAAATTTGATTTTTCCAGGATTTTCATCAAAATTTTGATTTTTTGGGGGGTGGTCACGAATTATCCTTCTTTTCGCTCTAGGACGCATATTTAAGGAGATATGGCCAATTTAAGTTTTTCATATGAAAAATTTGATTTTTCCAGGATTTTCATCAAAATTTTGATTTTTTGGGGGGTGGTCACGAATTATCCTTCTTTTCGCTCTAGGACGCATATTTAAGGAGATATGGCCAATTTAAGTTTTTCATATGAAAAATTTGATTTTTTTGAGGATTTTCATCAAAATTTTGAATTTTGGGGGGTGGTAACGAATTAACCTTCTTTTCGCTCTAGGACGCATATTTAAGGAGATATGGCCAATTTAAGTTGTTCATATGAAAAATTTGATTTTTCGAGGATTTTCAACAAAATTTTGATTTTTGCGGGGTGGTCACGAATTAACCTTCTTTTCGCTCTAGGACGCATATTTAAGGAGATAGGGCCAATTTAAGTTTTTCGTGTAAAAAATTTGGATTTTTTGAGGATTTTCATCAAAATTTTGATTTTTTGGGGGTGGTCACGAATTAACCTTCTTTTCGCTCTAGGACGCATATTTAAGGAGATATGGCCAATTTAAGTTTTTCATATAATTTTGATTTTTCGAGGATTTTCATCAAGATTTTGATTTTTGGGGGGTGGTCACGAATTAACCTTCTTTTCGCTCTAGGACGCATATTTAAGGAGATATGGCCAATTTAAGTTTTTCATATGAAAATTTTGATTTTTCGAGGATTTTCATCAAAATTTTGAATTTTGGGGGGTGGTCACGAATTAACCTTCTTTTCGCTCTAGGACGCATATTTAAGGAGATATGACCAATTTAAGATTTTCATATGAAAAATTTGATTTTTCCAGGATTTTCATCAAAATTTTGATTTTTGCGGGGTGGTCACGAATTAACCTTCTTTTCGCTCTAGGACGCATATTTAAGGAGATATGGCCAATTAAAGTTTTTCATATAAAAAATTTGAGTTTTTGAGGATTTTCATCAAAATTTTGATTTTTTGGGGGTGGTCACGAATTAACATTCTTTTCGCTCTAGGACGCATATTTAAGGAGATATGGCCAATTTAAGTTTTTCATATGAAAAATTTGATTTTTCGAGGATTTTCATCAAAATTTTGATTTTTGGGGGGTGGTCACGAATTAACCTTCTTTTCGCTCTAGGACGCATATTTAAGGAGATATGGCCAATTTAAGTTGTTCATATGAAAAATTTGATTTTTCCAGGATTTTCATCAAAATTTTGATTTTTTGGGGGGTGGTCACGAATTAACCTTCTTTTCGCTCTAGGACGCATATTTAAGGAGATATGGCCAATTTAAGTTTTTCATATGAAAAATTCGATTTTTCGAGGATTTTCATCAAAATTTTGATTTTTGGGGGGTGGTCACGAATTAACCTTCTTTTCGCTCTAGGACGCATATTTAAGGATATATGGCCAATTTAAGTTTTTCATATGAAAAATTTGATTTGTCGAGGATTTTCATCAAAATTTTGATTTTTTTGGGGTGGTCACGAATTAACCTTCTTTTCGCTCTAGGACGCATATTTAAGGAGATATGGCCAATTTAAGTTTTTCATATGAAAATTTTGATTTTTCGAGGATTTTCATCAAAATTTTGATTTTTGCGGGGTGGTCACGAATTAACCTTCTTTTCGCTCTAGGACGCATATTTAAGGAGATAGGGCCAATTTAAGTTTTTCGTGTAAAAAATTTTGATTTTTTGAGGATTTTCATCAAAATTTTGATTTTTTGGGGGTGGTCACGAATTAACCTTCTTTTCGCTCTAGGACGCATATTTAAGGAGATATGGCCAATTTAAGTTTTTCATATGAAAAATTTGATTTTTCGAGGATTTTCATCAAAATTTTGATTTTTTGGGGGGTGGTCACGAATTAACCTTCTTTTCGCTCTAGGACGCATATTTAAGGAGATATGGCCAATTTAAGTTTTTCACATGAAAATTTTGATTTTTCGAGGATTTTCATCAAAATTTTGAATTTTGGGGGGTGGTCACGAATTAACCTTCTTTTCGCTCTAGGACGCATATTTAAGGAGATATGGCCAATTTAAGTTTTTCATATAAAAAATTTGATTATTTGAGGATTTTCATCAAAATTTTGAATTTTGGGGGGTGGTCACGAATTAACCTTCTTTTCGCTCTAGGACGCATATTTAAGGAGATATGGCCAATTTAAGTTTTTCATATGAAAAATTTGATTTTTCGAGGATTTTCATCAAAATTTTGATTTTTGGGGGGTGGTCACGAATTAACCTTCTTTTCGCTCTAGGACGCATATTTAAGGAGATATGGCCAATTTAAGTTTTTCATATGAAAAATTTGATTTTTCGAGGATTTTCAACAAAATTTTGATTTTTGCGGCGTGGTCACGAATTAACCTTCTTTCGCTCTAGGACGCATATTTAAGGAGATATGGCCAATTTAAGTTTTTCATATGAAAAATTTGATTTTTCGAGGATTTTCATCAAGATTTTGATTTTTGGGGGGTGCTCACGAATTAACCTTCTTTTCGCTCTAGGACGCATATTTAAGGAGATATGGCCAATTTAAGTTTTTCATATGAAAATTTTGATTTTTCGAGGATTTTCATCAAAATTTTGAATTTTGGGGGGTGGTCACGAATTAACCTTCTTTTCGCTCTAGGACGCATATTTAAGGAGATATGACCAATTTAAGATTTTCATATGAAAAATTTGATTTTTCCAGGATTTTCAACAAAATTTTGATTTTTGCGGGGTGGTCACGAATTAACCTTCTTTTCGCTCTAGGACGCATATTTAAGGAGATATGGCCAATTTAAGTTTTTCATATGAAAAATTTGATTTTTCGAGGATTTTCATCAAAATTTTGATTTTTTGGGGGGTGGTCACGAATTAACCTTCTTTTCGCTCTAGGACGCATATTTAAGGAGATATGGCCAATTTAAGTTTTTCATATGAAAAATTTGATTTTTTTGAGGATTTTCATCAAAATTTTGAATTTTGGGGGGTGGTCACGAATTAACCTTCTTTTCGCTCTAGGACGCATATTTAAGGAGATATGGCCAATTTAAGTTTTTCATATGAAAAATTTGATTTTTCGAGGATTTTCATCAAAATTTTGATTTTTGGGGGGTGGTCACGAATTAACCTTTTTTTCGCTCTAGGACGCATATTTAAGGAGATATGGCCAATTTTAGTTTTTCATATGAAAAATTTGATTTTTCGAGGATTTTCAACAAAATTTTGATTTTTGCAGCGTGGTCACGAATTAACCTTCTTTTCGCTCTAGGACGCATATTTAAGGAGATATGGCCAATTTAAGTTTTTCATATGAAAAATTTGATTTTTCGAGGATTTTCATCAAGATTTTGATTTTTGGGGGGTGGTCACGAATTAACCTTCTTTTCGCTCTAGGACGCATATTTAAGGAGATATGGCCAATTTAAGTTTTTCATATGAAAATTTTGATTTTTCGAGGATTTTCATCAAAATTTTGAATTTTGGGGGGTGGTCACGAATTAACCTTCTTTTCGCTCTAGGACGCATATTTAAGGAGATATGACCAATTTAAGATTTTCATATGAAAAATTTGATTTTTCCAGGATTTTCATCAAAATTTTGATTTTTGCGGGGTGGTCACGAATTAACCTTCTTTTCGCTCTAGGACGCATATTTAAGGAGATATGGCCAATTTAAGTTTTTCATATAAAAAATTTGATTTTTTGAGGATTTTCATCAAAATTTTGATTTTTTGGGGGTGGTCACGAATTAACCTTCTTTTCGCTCTAGGACGCATATTTAAGGAGATATGGCCAATTTAAGTTTTTCATATGAAAAATTTGATTTTTCGAGGATTTTCATCAAGATTTTGATTTTTGGGGGGTGGTCACGAATTAACCTTCTTTTCGCTCTAGGACGCATATTTAAGGAGATATGGCCAATTTAAGTTTTTCATATGAAAAATTTGATTTTTCGAGGATTTTCATCAAAATTTTGATTTTTGGGGGGTGGTCACGAATTAACCTTCTTTTCGCTCTAGGACGCATATTTAAGGAGATATGACCAATTTAAGATTTTCATATGAAAAATTTGATTTTTCCAGGATTTTCATCAAAATTTTGATTTTTGCGGGGTGGTCACGAATTAACATTCTTTTCGCTCTAGGACGCATATTTAAGGAGATATGGCCAATTTAAGTTTTTCATATGAAAAATTTGATTTTTCGAGGATTTTCATCAAAATTTTGATTTTTGGGGGGTGGTCACGAATTAACCTTCTTTTCGCTCTAGGACGCATATTTAAGGAGATATGGCCAATTTAAGTTGTTCATATGAAAAATTTGATTTTTCCAGGATTTTCATCAAAATTTTGATTTTTTGGGGGGTGGTCACGAATTAACCTTCTTTTCGCTCTAGGACGCATATTTAAGGAAATATGGCCAATTTAAGTTTTTCATATGAAAAATTCGATTTTTCGAGGATTTTCATCAAAATTTTGATTTTTGGGGGGTGGTCACGAATTAACCTTCTTTTCGCTCTAGGACGCATATTTAAGGATATATGGCCAATTTAAGTTTTTCATATGAAAAATTTGATTTGTCGAGGATTTTCATCAAAATTTTGATTTTTTTGGGGTGGTCACGAATTAACCTTCTTTTCGCTCTAGGACGCATATTTAAGGAGATATGGCCAATTTAAGTTTTTCATATGAAAATTTTGATTTTTCGAGGATTTTCATCAAAATTGAGATTTTTGGGGGTGGTCACGAATTAACCTTCTTTTCGCTCTAGGACGCATATTTAAGGAGATAGGCCAATTTAAGTTTTTCATATAAAAAATTGGATTATTTGAGGATTTTCATCAAAATTTTGATTTTTTGGGGGTGGTCACGAATTAACCTTCTTTTCGCTCTAGGACGCATATTTAAGGAGATATGGCCAATTTAAGTTTTTCATATGAAAATTTTGATTTTTCGAGGATTTTCATCAAAAGTTTGATTTTTGCGGGGTGATCACGAATTAACCTTCTTTTTGCTCTAGGACGCATATTTAAGGAGATATGGCCAATTAAAGTTTTTCATATAAAAAATTAGATTTTTTGAGGATTTTCATCAAAATTTTGATTTTTTGGGGGTGGTCACGAATTAACCTTCTTTTCGCTCTAGGACGCATATTTAAGGAGATATGGCCAATTTAAGTTTTTCATATGAAAAATTTGATTTTTTTGAGGATTTTCATCAAAATTTTGAATTTTGGGGGGTGGTCACGAATTAACCTTCTTTTCGCTCTAGGACGCATATTTAAGGAGATATGGCCAATTTAAGTTTTTCATATGAAAAATTTGATTTTTCGAGGATTTTCAACAAAATTTTGATTTTTGCGGGGTGGTCACGAATTAACCTTCTTTTCGCTCTAGGACGCATATTTAAGGAGATAGGGCCAATTTAAGTTTTTCGTGTAAAAAATTTGGATTTTTTGAGGATTTTCATCAAAATTTTGATTTTTTGGGGGTGGTCACGAATTAACCTTCTTTTCGCTCTAGGACGCATATTTAAGGAGATATGGCCAATTTAAGTTTTTCATATGAAAAATTTGATTTTTCGAGGATTTTCATCAAAATTTTGATTTTTTGGGGGGTGGTCACGAATTAACCTTCTTTTCGCTCTAGGACGCATATTTAAGGAGATATGGCCAATTTAAGTTTTTCACATGAAAATTTTGATTTTTCGAGGATTTTCATCAAAATTTTGAATTTTGGGGGGTGGTCACGAATTAACCTTCTTTTCGCTCTAGGACGCATATTTAAGGAGATATGGCCAATTTAAGTTTTTCATATAAAAAATTTGATTATTTGAGGATTTTCATCAACATTTTGATTTTTTGGCTGTGGTCACGAATTAACCTTCTTTTCGCTCTAGGACGCATATTTAAGGAGATATGGCCAATTTAAGTTTTTCATATGAAAATTTTGATTTTTCGAGGATTTTCATCAAAATTTTGAATTTTGGGGGGGTGGTCACGAATTAACCTTCTTTTCGCTCTAGGACGCATATTTAAGGAGATATGACCAATTTAAGATTTTCATATGAAAAATTTGATTTTTCCAGGATTTTCATCAAAATTTTGATTTTTTGGGGGTGGTCACGAATTAACATTCTTTTCGCTCTAGGACGCATATTTAAGGAGATATGGCCAATTTAAGTTTTTCACATGAAAATTTTGATTTTTCGAGGATTTTCATCAAAATTTTGAATTTTGGGGGGTGGTCACGAATTAACCTTCTTTTCGCTCTAGGACGCATATTTAAGGAGATATGGCCAATTTAAGTTTTTCATATAAAAAATTTGATTATTTGAGGATTTTCATCAAAATTTTGAATTTTGGGGGGTGGTCACGAATTAACCTTCTTTTCGCTCTAGGACGCATATTTAAGGAGATATGGCCAATTTAAGTTTTTCATATGAAAAATTTGATTTTTCGAGGATTTTCATCAAAATTTTGATTTTTGGGGGGTGGTCACGAATTAACCTTCTTTTCGCTCTAGGACGCATATTTAAGGAGATATGGCCAATTTAAGTTTTTCATATGAAAAATTTGATTTTTCGAGGATTTTCAACAAAATTTTGATTTTTGCGGCGTGGTCACGAATTAACCTTCTTTCGCTCTAGGACGCATATTTAAAGAGATATGGCCAATTTAAGTTTTTCATATGAAAAATTTGATTTTTCGAGGATTTTCATCAAAATTTTGAATTTTGGGGGGTGGTCACGAATTAACCTTCTTTTCGCTCTAGGACGCATATTTAAGGAAATATGGCCAATTTAAGTTTTTCATATGAAAAATTCGATTTTTCGAGGATTTTCATCAAAATTTTGATTTTTGGGGGGTGGTCACGAATTAACCTTCTTTTCGCTCTAGGACGCATATTTAAGGATATATGGCCAATTTAAGTTTTTCATATGAAAAATTTGATTTGTCGAGGATTTTCATCAAAATTTTGATTTTTTTGGGGTGGTCACGAATTAACCTTCTTTTCGCTCTAGGACGCATATTTAAGGAGATATGGCCAATTTAAGTTTTTCATATGAAAATTTTGATTTTTCGAGGATTTTCATCAAAATTGAGATTTTTGGGGGTGGTCACGAATTAACCTTATTTTCGCTCTAGGACGCATATTTAAGGAGATAGGCCAATTTAAGTTTTTCATATAAAAAATTGGATTATTTGAGGATTTTCATCAAAATTTTGATTTTTTGGGGGTGGTCACGAATTAACCTTCTTTTCGCTCTAGGACGCATATTTAAGGAGATATGGCCAATTTAAGTTTTTCATATGAAAATTTTGATTTTTCGAGGATTTTCATCAAAAGTTTGATTTTTGCGGGGTGATCACGAATTAACCTTCTTTTTGCTCTAGGACGCATATTTAAGGAGATATGGCCAATTAAAGTTTTTCATATAAAAAATTAGATTTTTTGAGGATTTTCATCAAAATTTTGATTTTTTGGGGGTGGTCACGAATTAACCTTCTTTTCGCTCTAGGACGCATATTTAAGGAGATATGGCCAATTTAAGTTTTTCATATGAAAAATTTGATTTTTTTGAGGATTTTCATCAAAATTTTGAATTTTGGGGGGTGGTCACGAATTAACCTTCTTTTCGCTCTAGGACGCATATTTAAGGAGATATGGCCAATTTAAGTTTTTCATATGAAAAATTTGATTTTTCGAGGATTTTCAACAAAATTTTGATTTTTGCGGGGTGGTCACGAATTAACCTTCTTTTCGCTCTAGGACGCATATTTAAGGAGATAGGGCCAATTTAAGTTTTTCGTGTAAAAAATTTGGATTTTTTGAGGATTTTCATCAAAATTTTGATTTTTTGGGGGTGGTCACGAATTAACCTTCTTTTCGCTCTAGGACGCATATTTAAGGAGATATGGCCAATTTAAGTTTTTCATATGAAAAATTTGATTTTTCGAGGATTTTCATCAAAATTTTGATTTTTTGGGGGGTGGTCACGAATTAACCTTCTTTTCGCTCTAGGACGCATATTTAAGGAGATATGGCCAATTTAAGTTTTTCACATGAAAATTTTGATTTTTCGAGGATTTTCATCAAAATTTTGAATTTTGGGGGGTGGTCACGAATTAACCTTCTTTTCGCTCTAGGACGCATATTTAAGGAGATATGGCCAATTTAAGTTTTTCATATAAAAAATTTGATTATTTGAGGATTTTCATCAACATTTTGATTTTTTGGCTGTGGTCACGAATTAACCTTCTTTTCGCTCTAGGACGCATATTTAAGGAGATATGGCCAATTTAAGTTTTTCATATGAAAATTTTGATTTTTCGAGGATTTTCATCAAAATTTTGAATTTTGGGGGGGTGGTCACGAATTAACCTTCTTTTCGCTCTAGGACGCATATTTAAGGAGATATGACCAATTTAAGATTTTCATATGAAAAATTTGATTTTTCCAGGATTTTCATCAAAATTTTGATTTTTGCGGGGTGGTCACGAATTAACCTTCTTTTCGCTCTAGGACGCATATTTAAGGAGATATGGCCAATTTAAGTTTTTCATATGAAAAATTTGATTTTTCGAGGATTTTCATCAAAATTTTGATTTTTTGGGGGGTGGTCACGAATTAACCTTCTTTTCGCTCTAGGACGCATATTTAAGGAGATATGGCCAATTTAAGTTTTTCATATGAAAAATTTGATTTTTCGAGGATTTTCATCAAAATTTTGATTTTTGGGGGGTGGTCACGAATTAACCTTCTTTTCGCTCTAGGACGCATATTTAAGGAGATATGGCCAATTTAAGTTTTTCATATGAAAAATTTGATTTTTCGAGGATTTTCAACAAAATTTTGATTTTTGCGGCGTGGTCACGAATTAACCTTCTTTTCGCTCTAGGACGCATATTTAAGGAGATATGGCCAATTTAAGTTTTTCATATGAAAAATTTGATTTTTCGAGGATTTTCATCAAGATTTTGATTTTTGGGGGGTGGTCACGAATTAACCTTCTTTTCGCTCTAGGACGCATATTTAAGGAGATATGGCCAATTTAAGTTTTTCATATGAAAATTTTGATTTTTCGAGGATTTTCATCAAAATTTTGAATTTTGGGGGGTGGTCACGAATTAACCTTCTTTTCGCTCTAGGACGCATATTTAAGGAGATATGACCAATTTAAGATTTTCATATGAAAAATTTGATTTTTCCAGGATTTTCAACAAAATTTTGATTTTTGCGGGGTGGTCACGAATTAACCTTCTTTTCGCTCTAGGACGCATATTTAAGGAGATATGGCCAATTTAAGTTTTTCATATGAAAAATTTGATTTTTCGAGGATTTTCATCAAAATTTTGATTTTTTGGGGGGTGGTCACGAATTAACCTTCTTTTCGCTCTAGGACGCATATTTAAGGAGATATGGCCAATTTAAGTTTTTCATATGAAAAATTTGATTTTTTTGAGGATTTTCATCAAAATTTTGAATTTTGGGGGGTGGTCACGAATTAACCTTCTTTTCGCTCTAGGACGCATATTTAAGGAGATATGGCCAATTTAAGTTTTTCATATGAAAAATTTGATTTTTCGAGGATTTTCATCAAAATTTTGATTTTTGGGGGGTGGTCACGAATTAACCTTCTTTTCGCTCTAGGACGCATATTTAAGGAGATATGGCCAATTTAAGTTTTTCATATGAAAAATTTGATTTTTCCAGGATTTTCATCAAAATTTTGATTTTTTGGGGGGTGGTCACGAATTAACCTTCTTTTCGCTCTAGGACGCATATTTAAGGAGATATGGCCAATTTAAGTTGTTCATATGAAAAATTTGATTTTTCCAGGATTTTCATCAAAATTTTGATTTTTTGGGGGGTGGTCACGAATTAACCTTCTTTTCGCTCTAGGACGCATATTTAAGGAGATATGGCCAATTTAAGTTTTTCATATGAAAAATTTGATTTTTCGAGGATTTTCATCAAGATTTTGATTTTTGGGGGGTGGTCAGGAATTAACCTTCTTTTCGCTCTAGGACGCATATTTAAGGAGATATGGCCAATTTAAGTTTTTCATATGAAAATTTTGATTTTTCGAGGATTTTCATCAAAATTTTGAATTTTGGGGGGTGGTCACGAATTAACCTTCTTTTCGCTCTAGGACGCATATTTAAGGAGATATGACCAATTTAAGATTTTCATATGAAAAATTTGATTTTTCCAGGATTTTCATCAAAATTTTGATTTTTTGGGGGTGGTCACGAATTAACATTCTTTTCGCTCTAGGACGCATATTTAAGGAGATATGGCCAATTTAAGTTTTTCATATGAAAAATTTGATTTTTCGAGGATTTTCATCAAAATTTTGATTTTTGGGGGGTGGTCACGAATTAACCTTCTTTTTGCTCTAGGACGCATATTTAAGGAGATATGGCCAATTTAAGTTGTTCATATGAAAAATTTGATTTTTCCAGGATTTTCATCAAAATTTTGATTTTTTGGGGGGTGGTCACGAATTAACCTTCTTTTCGCTCTAGGACGCATATTTAAGGAGATATGGCCAATTTAAGTTTTTCATATGAAAAATTCGATTTTTCGAGGATTTTCATCAAAATTTTGATTTTTTTGGGGTGGTCACGAATTAACGTTCTTTTCGCTCTAGGACGCATATTTAAGGAGATATGGCCAATTTAAGTTTTTCATATGAAAATTTTGATTTTTCGAGGATTTTCATCAAAATTTTGATTTTTGCGGGGTGATCACGAATTAACCTTCTTTTCGCTCTAGGACGCATATTTAAGGAGATAGGCCAATTTAAGTTTTTCATATAAAAAATTTGATTTTTTGTGGATTTTCATCAAAATTTTGATTTTTGCGGGGTGGTCACGAATTAACCTTCTTTTCGCTCTAGGACGCATATTTAAGGAGATATGGCCAATTTAAGTTTTTCATATGAAAAATTTGATTTTTCGAGGATTTTCATCAAAATTTTGATTTTTTGGGGGTGGTCACGAATTAACCTTCTTTTCGCTCTAGGACGCATATTTAAGGAGATATGGCCAATTTAAGTTTTTCACATGAAAATTTTGATTTTTCGAGGATTTTCATCAAAATTTTGAATTTTGGGGGGTGGTCACGAATTAACCTTCTTTTCGCTCTAGGACGCATATTTAAGGAGATATGGCCAATTTAAGTTTTTCATATAAAAAATTTGATTATTTGAGGATTTTCATCAACATTTTGATTTTTTGGCTGTGGTCACGAATTAACCTTCTTTTCGCTCTAGGACGCATATTTAAGGAGATATGGCCAATTTAAGTTTTTCATATGAAAATTTTGATTTTTCGAGGATTTTCATCAAAATTTTGAATTTTGGGGGGTGGTCACGAATTAACCTTCTTTTCGCTCTAGGACGCATATTTAAGGAGATATGACCAATTTAAGATTTTCATATGAAAAATTTGATTTTTCCAGGATTTTCATCAAAATTTTGATTTTTGCGGGGTGGTCACGAATTAACCTTCTTTTCGCTCTAGGACGCATATTTAAGGAGATATGGCCAATTTAAGTTTTTCATATGAAAAATTTGATTTTTCGAGGATTTTCATCAAAATTTTGATTTTTTGGGGGGTGGTCACGAATTAACCTTCTTTTCGCTCTAGGACGCATATTTAAGGAGATATGGCCAATTTAAGTTTTTCATATGAAAAATTTGAGTTTTCGAGGATTTTCATCAAAATTTTGATTTTTGGGGGGTGGTCACGAATTAACCTTCTTTTCGCTCTAGGACGCATATTTAAGGAGATATGGCCAATTTAAGTTTTTCATATGAAAAATTTGATTTTTCCAGGATTTTCATCAAAATTTTGATTTTTTGGGGGGTGGTCACGAATTAACCTTCTTTTCGCTCTAGGACGCATATTTAAGGAGATATGGCCAATTTAAGTTGTTCATATGAAAAATTTGATTTTTCCAGGATTTTCATCAAAATTTTGATTTTTTGGGGGGTGGTCACGAATTAACCTTCTTTTCGCTCTAGGACGCATATTTAAGGAGATATGGCCAATTTAAGTTTTTCATATGAAAAATTTGATTTTTCGAGGATTTTCATCAAGATTTTGATTTTTGGGGGGTGGTCAGGAATTAACCTTCTTTTCGCTCTAGGACGCATATTTAAGGAGATATGGCCAATTTAAGTTTTTCATATGAAAATTTTGATTTTTCGAGGATTTTCATCAAAATTTTGAATTTTGGGGGGTGGTCACGAATTAACCTTCTTTTCGCTCTAGGACGCATATTTAAGGAGATATGACCAATTTAAGATTTTCATATGAAAAATTTGATTTTTCCAGGATTTTCATCAAAATTTTGATTTTTTGGGGGTGGTCACGAATTAACATTCTTTTCGCTCTAGGACGCATATTTAAGGAGATATGGCCAATTTAAGTTTTTCACATGAAAATTTTGATTTTTCGAGGATTTTCATCAAAATTTTGAATTTTGGGGGGTGGTCACGAATTAACCTTCTTTTCGCTCTAGGACGCATATTTAAGGAGATATGGCCAATTTAAGTTTTTCATATAAAAAATTTGATTATTTGAGGATTTTCATCAAAATTTTGAATTTTGGGGGGTGGTCACGAATTAACCTTCTTTTCGCTCTAGGACGCATATTTAAGGAGATATGGCCAATTTAAGTTTTTCATATGAAAAATTTGATTTTTCGAGGATTTTCATCAAAATTTTGATTTTTGGGGGGTGGTCACGAATTAACCTTCTTTTCGCTCTAGGACGCATATTTAAGGAGATATGGCCAATTTAAGTTTTTCATATGAAAAATTTGATTTTTCGAGGATTTTCAACAAAATTTTGATTTTTGCGGCGTGGTCACGAATTAACCTTCTTTCGCTCTAGGACGCATATTTAAAGAGATATGGCCAATTTAAGTTTTTCATATGAAAAATTTGATTTTTCGAGGATTTTCATCAAAATTTTGAATTTTGGGGGGTGGTCACGAATTAACCTTCTTTTCGCTCTAGGACGCATATTTAAGGAAATATGGCCAATTTAAGTTTTTCATATGAAAAATTCGATTTTTCGAGGATTTTCATCAAAATTTTGATTTTTGGGGGGTGGTCACGAATTAACCTTCTTTTCGCTCTAGGACGCATATTTAAGGATATATGGCCAATTTAAGTTTTTCATATGAAAAATTTGATTTGTCGAGGATTTTCATCAAAATTTTGATTTTTTTGGGGTGGTCACGAATTAACCTTCTTTTCGCTCTAGGACGCATATTTAAGGAGATATGGCCAATTTAAGTTTTTCATATGAAAATTTTGATTTTTCGAGGATTTTCATCAAAATTGAGATTTTTGGGGGTGGTCACGAATTAACCTTCTTTTCGCTCTAGGACGCATATTTAAGGAGATAGGCCAATTTAAGTTTTTCATATAAAAAATTGGATTATTTGAGGATTTTCATCAAAATTTTGATTTTTTGGGGGTGGTCACGAATTAACCTTCTTTTCGCTCTAGGACGCATATTTAAGGAGATATGGCCAATTTAAGTTTTTCATATGAAAATTTTGATTTTTCGAGGATTTTCATCAAAAGTTTGATTTTTGCGGGGTGATCACGAATTAACCTTCTTTTTGCTCTAGGACGCATATTTAAGGAGATATGGCCAATTAAAGTTTTTCATATAAAAAATTAGATTTTTTGAGGATTTTCATCAAAATTTTGATTTTTTGGGGGTGGTCACGAATTAACCTTCTTTTCGCTCTAGGACGCATATTTAAGGAGATATGGCCAATTTAAGTTTTTCATATGAAAAATTTGATTTTTTTGAGGATTTTCATCAAAATTTTGAATTTTGGGGGGTGGTCACGAATTAACCTTCTTTTCGCTCTAGGACGCATATTTAAGGAGATATGGCCAATTTAAGTTTTTCATATGAAAAATTTGATTTTTCGAGGATTTTCAACAAAATTTTGATTTTTGCGGGGTGGTCACGAATTAACCTTCTTTTCGCTCTAGGACGCATATTTAAGGAGATAGGGCCAATTTAAGTTTTTCGTGTAAAAAATTTGGATTTTTTGAGGATTTTCATCAAAATTTTGATTTTTTGGGGGTGGTCACGAATTAACCTTCTTTTCGCTCTAGGACGCATATTTAAGGAGATATGGCCAATTTAAGTTTTTCATATGAAAAATTTGATTTTTCGAGGATTTTCATCAAAATTTTGATTTTTTGGGGGGTGGTCACGAATTAACCTTCTTTTCGCTCTAGGACGCATATTTAAGGAGATATGGCCAATTTAAGTTTTTCACATGAAAATTTTGATTTTTCGAGGATTTTCATCAAAATTTTGAATTTTGGGGGGTGGTCACGAATTAACCTTCTTTTCGCTCTAGGACGCATATTTAAGGAGATATGGCCAATTTAAGTTTTTCATATAAAAAATTTGATTATTTGAGGATTTTCATCAACATTTTGATTTTTTGGCTGTGGTCACGAATTAACCTTCTTTTCGCTCTAGGACGCATATTTAAGGAGATATGGCCAATTTAAGTTTTTCATATGAAAATTTTGATTTTTCGAGGATTTTCATCAAAATTTTGAATTTTGGGGGGGTGGTCACGAATTAACCTTCTTTTCGCTCTAGGACGCATATTTAAGGAGATATGACCAATTTAAGATTTTCATATGAAAAATTTGATTTTTCCAGGATTTTCATCAAAATTTTGATTTTTGCGGGGTGGTCACGAATTAACCTTCTTTTCGCTCTAGGACGCATATTTAAGGAGATATGGCCAATTTAAGTTTTTCATATGAAAAATTTGATTTTTCGAGGATTTTCATCAAAATTTTGATTTTTTGGGGGGTGGTCACGAATTAACCTTCTTTTCGCTCTAGGACGCATATTTAAGGAGATATGGCCAATTTAAGTTTTTCATATGAAAAATTTGATTTTTCGAGGATTTTCATCAAAATTTTGATTTTTGGGGGGTGGTCACGAATTAACCTTCTTTTCGCTCTAGGACGCATATTTAAGGAGATATGGCCAATTTAAGTTTTTCATATGAAAAATTTGATTTTTCGAGGATTTTCAACAAAATTTTGATTTTTGCGGCGTGGTCACGAATTAACCTTCTTTTCGCTCTAGGACGCATATTTAAGGAGATATGGCCAATTTAAGTTTTTCATATGAAAAATTTGATTTTTCGAGGATTTTCATCAAGATTTTGATTTTTGGGGGGTGGTCACGAATTAACCTTCTTTTCGCTCTAGGACGCATATTTAAGGAGATATGGCCAATTTAAGTTTTTCATATGAAAATTTTGATTTTTCGAGGATTTTCATCAAAATTTTGAATTTTGGGGGGTGGTCACGAATTAACCTTCTTTTCGCTCTAGGACGCATATTTAAGGAGATATGACCAATTTAAGATTTTCATATGAAAAATTTGATTTTTCCAGGATTTTCAACAAAATTTTGATTTTTGCGGGGTGGTCACGAATTAACCTTCTTTTCGCTCTAGGACGCATATTTAAGGAGATATGGCCAATTTAAGTTTTTCATATGAAAAATTTGATTTTTCGAGGATTTTCATCAAAATTTTGATTTTTTGGGGGGTGGTCACGAATTAACCTTCTTTTCGCTCTAGGACGCATATTTAAGGAGATATGGCCAATTTAAGTTTTTCATATGAAAAATTTGATTTTTTTGAGGATTTTCATCAAAATTTTGAATTTTGGGGGGTGGTCACGAATTAACCTTCTTTTCGCTCTAGGACGCATATTTAAGGAGATATGGCCAATTTAAGTTTTTCATATGAAAAATTTGATTTTTCGAGGATTTTCATCAAAATTTTGATTTTTGGGGGGTGGTCACGAATTAACCTTCTTTTCGCTCTAGGACGCATATTTAAGGAGATATGGCCAATTTAAGTTTTTCATATGAAAAATTTGATTTTTCCAGGATTTTCATCAAAATTTTGATTTTTTGGGGGGTGGTCACGAATTAACCTTCTTTTCGCTCTAGGACGCATATTTAAGGAGATATGGCCAATTTAAGTTGTTCATATGAAAAATTTGATTTTTCCAGGATTTTCATCAAAATTTTGATTTTTTGGGGGGTGGTCACGAATTAACCTTCTTTTCGCTCTAGGACGCATATTTAAGGAGATATGGCCAATTTAAGTTTTTCATATGAAAAATTTGATTTTTCGAGGATTTTCATCAAGATTTTGATTTTTGGGGGGTGGTCAGGAATTAACCTTCTTTTCGCTCTAGGACGCATATTTAAGGAGATATGGCCAATTTAAGTTTTTCATATGAAAATTTTGATTTTTCGAGGATTTTCATCAAAATTTTGAATTTTGGGGGGTGGTCACGAATTAACCTTCTTTTCGCTCTAGGACGCATATTTAAGGAGATATGACCAATTTAAGATTTTCATATGAAAAATTTGATTTTTCCAGGATTTTCATCAAAATTTTGATTTTTTGGGGGTGGTCACGAATTAACATTCTTTTCGCTCTAGGACGCATATTTAAGGAGATATGGCCAATTTAAGTTTTTCATATGAAAAATTTGATTTTTCGAGGATTTTCATCAAAATTTTGATTTTTGGGGGGTGGTCACGAATTAACCTTCTTTTTGCTCTAGGACGCATATTTAAGGAGATATGGCCAATTTAAGTTGTTCATATGAAAAATTTGATTTTTCCAGGATTTTCATCAAAATTTTGATTTTTTGGGGGGTGGTCACGAATTAACCTTCTTTTCGCTCTAGGACGCATATTTAAGGAGATATGGCCAATTTAAGTTTTTCATATGAAAAATTCGATTTTTCGAGGATTTTCATCAAAATTTTGATTTTTTTGGGGTGGTCACGAATTAACGTTCTTTTCGCTCTAGGACGCATATTTAAGGAGATATGGCCAATTTAAGTTTTTCATATGAAAATTTTGATTTTTCGAGGATTTTCATCAAAATTTTGATTTTTGCGGGGTGATCACGAATTAACCTTCTTTTCGCTCTAGGACGCATATTTAAGGAGATAGGCCAATTTAAGTTTTTCATATAAAAAATTTGATTTTTTGTGGATTTTCATCAAAATTTTGATTTTTGCGGGGTGGTCACGAATTAACCTTCTTTTCGCTCTAGGACGCATATTTAAGGAGATATGGCCAATTTAAGTTTTTCATATGAAAAATTTGATTTTTCGAGGATTTTCATCAAAATTTTGATTTTTTGGGGGTTGGTCACGAATTAACCTTCTTTTCGCTCTAGGACGCATATTTAAGGAGATATGGCCAATTTAAGTTTTTCACATGAAAATTTTGATTTTTCGAGGATTTTCATCAAAATTTTGAATTTTGGGGGGTGGTCACGAATTAACCTTCTTTTCGCTCTAGGACGCATATTTAAGGAGATATGGCCAATTTAAGTTTTTCATATAAAAAATTTGATTATTTGAGGATTTTCATCAACATTTTGATTTTTTGGCTGTGGTCACGAATTAACCTTCTTTTCGCTCTAGGACGCATATTTAAGGAGATATGGCCAATTTAAGTTTTTCATATGAAAATTTTGATTTTTCGAGGATTTTCATCAAAATTTTGAATTTTGGGGGGTGGTCACGAATTAACCTTCTTTTCGCTCTAGGACGCATATTTAAGGAGATATGACCAATTTAAGATTTTCATATGAAAAATTTGATTTTTCCAGGATTTTCATCAAAATTTTGATTTTTGCGGGGTGGTCACGAATTAACCTTCTTTTCGCTCTAGGACGCATATTTAAGGAGATATGGCCAATTTAAGTTTTTCATATGAAAAATTTGATTTTTCGAGGATTTTCATCAAAATTTTGATTTTTTGGGGGGTGGTCACGAATTAACCTTCTTTTCGCTCTAGGACGCATATTTAAGGAGATATGGCCAATTTAAGTTTTTCATATGAAAAATTTGAGTTTTCGAGGATTTTCATCAAAATTTTGATTTTTGGGGGGTGGTCACGAATTAACCTTCTTTTCGCTCTAGGACGCATATTTAAGGAGATATGGCCAATTTAAGTTTTTCATATGAAAAATTTGATTTTTCCAGGATTTTCATCAAAATTTTGATTTTTTGGGGGGTGGTCACGAATTAACCTTCTTTTCGCTCTAGGACGCATATTTAAGGAGATATGGCCAATTTAAGTTGTTCATATGAAAAATTTGATTTTTCCAGGATTTTCATCAAAATTTTGATTTTTTGGGGGGTGGTCACGAATTAACCTTCTTTTCGCTCTAGGACGCATATTTAAGGAGATATGGCCAATTTAAGTTTTTCATATGAAAAATTTGATTTTTCGAGGATTTTCATCAAGATTTTGATTTTTGGGGGGTGGTCAGGAATTAACCTTCTTTTCGCTCTAGGACGCATATTTAAGGAGATATGGCCAATTTAAGTTTTTCATATGAAAATTTTGATTTTTCGAGGATTTTCATCAAAATTTTGAATTTTGGGGGGTGGTCACGAATTAACCTTCTTTTCGCTCTAGGACGCATATTTAAGGAGATATGACCAATTTAAGATTTTCATATGAAAAATTTGATTTTTCCAGGATTTTCATCAAAATTTTGATTTTTTGGGGGTGGTCACGAATTAACATTCTTTTCGCTCTAGGACGCATATTTAAGGAGATATGGCCAATTTAAGTTTTTCACATGAAAATTTTGATTTTTCGAGGATTTTCATCAAAATTTTGAATTTTGGGGGGTGGTCACGAATTAACCTTCTTTTCGCTCTAGGACGCATATTTAAGGAGATATGGCCAATTTAAGTTTTTCATATAAAAAATTTGATTATTTGAGGATTTTCATCAAAATTTTGAATTTTGGGGGGTGGTCACGAATTAACCTTCTTTTCGCTCTAGGACGCATATTTAAGGAGATATGGCCAATTTAAGTTTTTCATATGAAAAATTTGATTTTTCGAGGATTTTCATCAAAATTTTGATTTTTGGGGGGTGGTCACGAATTAACCTTCTTTTCGCTCTAGGACGCATATTTAAGGAGATATGGCCAATTTAAGTTTTTCATATGAAAAATTTGATTTTTCGAGGATTTTCAACAAAATTTTGATTTTTGCGGCGTGGTCACGAATTAACCTTCTTTCGCTCTAGGACGCATATTTAAAGAGATATGGCCAATTTAAGTTTTTCATATGAAAAATTTGATTTTTCGAGGATTTTCATCAAGATTTTGATTTTTGGGGGGTGCTCACGAATTAACCTTCTTTTCGCTCTAGGACGCATATTTAAGGAGATATGGCCAATTTAAGTTTTTCATATGAAAATTTTGATTTTTCGAGGATTTTCATCAAAATTTTGAATTTTGGGGGGTGGTCACGAATTAACCTTCTTTTCGCTCTAGGACGCATATTTAAGGAGATATGACCAATTTAAGATTTTCATATGAAAAATTTGATTTTTCCAGGATTTTCAACAAAATTTTGATTTTTGCGGGGTGGTCACGAATTAACCTTCTTTTCGCTCTAGGACGCATATTTAAGGAGATATGGCCAATTTAAGTTTTTCATATGAAAAATTTGATTTTTCGAGGATTTTCATCAAAATTTTGATTTTTTGGGGGGTGGTCACGAATTAACCTTCTTTTCGCTCTAGGACGCATATTTAAGGAGATATGGCCAATTTAAGTTTTTCATATGAAAAATTTGATTTTTTTGAGAATTTTCATCAAAATTTTGAATTTTGGGGGGTGGTCACGAATTAACCTTCTTTTCGCTCTAGGACGCATATTTAAGGAGATATGGCCAATTTAAGTTTTTCATATGAAAAATTTGATTTTTCGAGGATTTTCATCAAAATTTTGATTTTTGGGGGGTGGTCACGAATTAACCTTTTTTTCGCTCTAGGACGCATATTTAAGGAGATATGGCCAATTTAAGTTTTTCATATGAAAAATTTGATTTTTCGAGGATTTTCAACAAAATTTTGATTTTTGCAGCGTGGTCACGAATTAACCTTCTTTTCGCTCTAGGACGCATATTTAAGGAGATATGGCCAATTTAAGTTTTTCATATGAAAAATTTGATTTTTCGAGGATTTTCATCAAGATTTTGATTTTTGGGGGGTGGTCACGAATTAACCTTCTTTTCGCTCTAGGACGCATATTTAAGGAGATATGGCCAATTTAAGTTTTTCATATGAAAATTTTGATTTTTCGAGGATTTTCATCAAAATTTTGAATTTTGGGGGGTGGTCACGAATTAACCTTCTTTTCGCTCTAGGACGCATATTTAAGGAGATATGACCAATTTAAGATTTTCATATGAAAAATTTGATTTTTCCAGGATTTTCATCAAAATTTTGATTTTTGCGGGGTGGTCACGAATTAACCTTCTTTTCGCTCTAGGACGCATATTTAAGGAGATATGGCCAATTTAAGTTTTTCATATAAAAAATTTGATTTTTTGAGGATTTTCATCAAAATTTTGATTTTTTGGGGGTGGTCACGAATTAACCTTCTTTTCGCTCTAGGACGCATATTTAAGGAGATATGGCCAATTTAAGTTTTTCATATGAAAAATTTGATTTTTCGAGGATTTTCATCAAGATTTTGATTTTTGGGGGGTGGTCACGAATTAACCTTCTTTTCGCTCTAGGACGCATATTTAAGGAGATATGGCCAATTTAAGTTTTTCATATGAAAAATTTGATTTTTCGAGGATTTTCATCAAAATTTTGATTTTTGGGGGGTGGTCACGAATTAACCTTCTTTTCGCTCTAGGACGCATATTTAAGGAGATATGACCAATTTAAGATTTTCATATGAAAAATTTGATTTTTCCAGGATTTTCATCAAAATTTTGATTTTTGCGGGGTGGTCACGAATTAACATTCTTTTCGCTCTAGGACGCATATTTAAGGAGATATGGCCAATTTAAGTTTTTCATATGAAAAATTTGATTTTTCGAGGATTTTCATCAAAATTTTGATTTTTGGGGGGTGGTCACGAATTAACCTTCTTTTCGCTCTAGGACGCATATTTAAGGAGATATGGCCAATTTAAGTTGTTCATATGAAAAATTTGATTTTTCCAGGATTTTCATCAAAATTTTGATTTTTTGGGGGGTGGTCACGAATTAACCTTCTTTTCGCTCTAGGACGCATATTTAAGGAAATATGGCCAATTTAAGTTTTTCATATGAAAAATTCGATTTTTCGAGGATTTTCATCAAAATTTTGATTTTTGGGGGGTGGTCACGAATTAACCTTCTTTTCGCTCTAGGACGCATATTTAAGGATATATGGCCAATTTAAGTTTTTCATATGAAAAATTTGATTTGTCGAGGATTTTCATCAAAATTTTGATTTTTTTGGGGTGGTCACGAATTAACCTTCTTTTCGCTCTAGGACGCATATTTAAGGAGATATGGCCAATTTAAGTTTTTCATATGAAAATTTTGATTTTTCGAGGATTTTCATCAAAATTTTGATTTTTGCGGGGTGGTCACGAATTAACCTTCTTTTCGCTCTAGGACGCATATTTAAGGAGATAGGCCAATTTAAGTTTTTCATATAAAAAATTGGATTATTTGAGGATTTTCATCAAAATTTTGATTTTTTGGGGGTGGTCACGAATTAACCTTCTTTTCGCTCTAGGACGCATATTTAAGGAGATATGGCCAATTTAAGTTTTTCATATGAAAATTTTGATTTTTCGAGGATTTTCATCAAAAGTTTGATTTTTGCGGGGTGATCACGAATTAACCTTCTTTTTGCTCTAGGACGCATATTTAAGGAGATATGGCCAATTAAAGTTTTTCATATAAAAAATTAGATTTTTTGAGGATTTTCATCAAAATTTTGATTTTTTGGGGGTGGTCACGAATTAACCTTCTTTTCGCTCTAGGACGCATATTTAAGGAGATATGGCCAATTTAAGTTTTTCATATGAAAAATTTGATTTTTTTGAGGATTTTCATCAAAATTTTGAATTTTGGGGGGTGGTCACGAATTAACCTTCTTTTCGCTCTAGGACGCATATTTAAGGAGATATGGCCAATTTAAGTTTTTCATATGAAAAATTTGATTTTTCGAGGATTTTCAACAAAATTTTGATTTTTGCGGGGTGGTCACGAATTAACCTTCTTTTCGCTCTAGGACGCATATTTAAGGAGATAGGGCCAATTTAAGTTTTTCGTGTAAAAAATTTGGATTTTTTGAGGATTTTCATCAAAATTTTGATTTTTTGGGGGTGGTCACGAATTAACCTTCTTTTCGCTCTAGGACGCATATTTAAGGAGATATGGCCAATTTAAGTTTTTCATATGAAAAATTTGATTTTTCGAGGATTTTCATCAAAATTTTGATTTTTTGGGGGGTGGTCACGAATTAACCTTCTTTTCGCTCTAGGACGCATATTTAAGGAGATATGGCCAATTTAAGTTTTTCACATGAAAATTTTGATTTTTCGAGGATTTTCATCAAAATTTTGAATTTTGGGGGGTGGTCACGAATTAACCTTCTTTTCGCTCTAGGACGCATATTTAAGGAGATATGGCCAATTTAAGTTTTTCATATAAAAAATTTGATTATTTGAGGATTTTCATCAACATTTTGATTTTTTGGCTGTGGTCACGAATTAACCTTCTTTTCGCTCTAGGACGCATATTTAAGGAGATATGGCCAATTTAAGTTTTTCATATGAAAATTTTGATTTTTCGAGGATTTTCATCAAAATTTTGAATTTTGGGGGGGTGGTCACGAATTAACCTTCTTTTCGCTCTAGGACGCATATTTAAGGAGATATGACCAATTTAAGATTTTCATATGAAAAATTTGATTTTTCCAGGATTTTCATCAAAATTTTGATTTTTGCGGGGTGGTCACGAATTAACCTTCTTTTCGCTCTAGGACGCATATTTAAGGAGATATGGCCAATTTAAGTTTTTCATATGAAAAATTTGATTTTTCGAGGATTTTCATCAAAATTTTGATTTTTTGGGGGGTGGTCACGAATTAACCTTCTTTTCGCTCTAGGACGCATATTTAAGGAGATATGGCCAATTTAAGTTTTTCATATGAAAAATTTGATTTTTCGAGGATTTTCATCAAAATTTTGATTTTTGGGGGGTGGTCACGAATTAACCTTCTTTTCGCTCTAGGACGCATATTTAAGGAGATATGGCCAATTTAAGTTTTTCATATGAAAAATTTGATTTTTCGAGGATTTTCAACAAAATTTTGATTTTTGCGGCGTGGTCACGAATTAACCTTCTTTTCGCTCTAGGACGCATATTTAAGGAGATATGGCCAATTTAAGTTTTTCATATGAAAAATTTGATTTTTCGAGGATTTTCATCAAGATTTTGATTTTTGGGGGGTGGTCACGAATTAACCTTCTTTTCGCTCTAGGACGCATATTTAAGGAGATATGGCCAATTTAAGTTTTTCATATGAAAATTTTGATTTTTCGAGGATTTTCATCAAAATTTTGAATTTTGGGGGGTGGTCACGAATTAACCTTCTTTTCGCTCTAGGACGCATATTTAAGGAGATATGACCAATTTAAGATTTTCATATGAAAAATTTGATTTTTCCAGGATTTTCAACAAAATTTTGATTTTTGCGGGGTGGTCACGAATTAACCTTCTTTTCGCTCTAGGACGCATATTTAAGGAGATATGGCCAATTTAAGTTTTTCATATGAAAAATTTGATTTTTCGAGGATTTTCACCAAAATTTTGATTTTTTGGGGGGTGGTCACGAATTAACCTTCTTTTCGCTCTAGGACGCATATTTAAGGAGATATGGCCAATTTAAGTTTTTCATATGAAAAATTTGATTTTTTTGAGGATTTTCATCAAAATTTTGAATTTTGGGGGGTGGTCACGAATTAACCTTCTTTTCGCTCTAGGACGCATATTTAAGGAGATATGGCCAATTTAAGTTTTTCATATGAAAAATTTGATTTTTCGAGGATTTTCATCAAAATTTTGATTTTTGGGGGGTGGTCACGAATTAACCTTCTTTTCGCTCTAGGACGCATATTTAAGGAGATATGGCCAATTTAAGTTTTTCATATGAAAAATTTGATTTTTCCAGGATTTTCATCAAAATTTTGATTTTTTGGGGGGTGGTCACGAATTAACCTTCTTTTCGCTCTAGGACGCATATTTAAGGAGATATGGCCAATTTAAGTTGTTCATATGAAAAATTTGATTTTTCCAGGATTTTCATCAAAATTTTGATTTTTTGGGGGGTGGTCACGAATTAACCTTCTTTTCGCTCTAGGACGCATATTTAAGGAGATATGGCCAATTTAAGTTTTTCATATGAAAAATTTGATTTTTCGAGGATTTTCATCAAGATTTTGATTTTTGGGGGGTGGTCAGGAATTAACCTTCTTTTCGCTCTAGGACGCATATTTAAGGAGATATGGCCAATTTAAGTTTTTCATATGAAAATTTTGATTTTTCGAGGATTTTCATCAAAATTTTGAATTTTGGGGGGTGGTCACGAATTAACCTTCTTTTCGCTCTAGGACGCATATTTAAGGAGAAATGACCAATTTAAGATTTTCATATGAAAAATTTGATTTTTCGAGGATTTTCATCAAAATTTTGATTTTTTGGGGGTGGTCACGAATTAACATTCTTTTCGCTCTAGGACGCATATTTAAGGAGATATGGCCAATTTAAGTTTTTCATATGAAAAATTTGATTTTTCGAGGATTTTCATCAAAATTTTGATTTTTGGGGGGTGGTCACGAATTAACCTTCTTTTTGCTCTAGGACGCATATTTAAGGAGATATGGCCAATTTAAGTTGTTCATATGAAAAATTTGATTTTTCCAGGATTTTCATCAAAATTTTGATTTTTTGGGGGGTGGTCACGAATTAACCTTCTTTTCGCTCTAGGACGCATATTTAAGGAGATATGGCCAATTTAAGTTTTTCATATGAAAAATTCGATTTTTCGAGGATTTTCATCAAAATTTTGATTTTTGGGGGGTGGTCACGAATTAACCTTCTTTTCGCTCTAGGACGCATATTTAAGGATATATGGCCAATTTAAGTTTTTCATATGAAAAATTTGATTTGTCGAGGATTTTCATCAAAATTTTGATTTTTTTGGGGTGGTCACGAATTAACGTTCTTTTCGCTCTAGGACGCATATTTAAGGAGATATGGCCAATTTAAGTTTTTCATATGAAAATTTTGATTTTTCGAGGATTTTCATCAAAATTTTGATTTTTGCGGGGTGATCACGAATTAACCTTCTTTTCGCTCTAGGACGCATATTTAAGGAGATAGGCCAATTTAAGTTTTTCATATAAAAAATTTGATTTTTTGTGGATTTTCATCAAAATTTTGATTTTTGCGGGGTGGTCACGAATTAACCTTCTTTTCGCTCTAGGACGCATATTTAAGGAGATATGGCCAATTTAAGTTTTTCATATGAAAAATTTGATTTTTCGAGGATTTTCATCAAAATTTTGATTTTTTGGGGGGTGGTCACGAATTAACCTTCTTTTCGCTCTAGGACGCATATTTAAGGAGATATGGCCAATTTAAGTTTTTCACATGAAAATTTTGATTTTTCGAGGATTTTCATCAAAATTTTGAATTTTGGGGGGTGGTCACGAATTAACCTTCTTTTCGCTCTAGGACGCATATTTAAGGAGATATGGCCAATTTAAGTTTTTCATATAAAAAATTTGATTATTTGAGGATTTTCATCAACATTTTGATTTTTTGGCTGTGGTCACGAATTAACCTTCTTTTCGCTCTAGGACGCATATTTAAGGAGATATGGCCAATTTAAGTTTTTCATATGAAAATTTTGATTTTTCGAGGATTTTCATCAAAATTTTGAATTTTGGGGGGTGGTCACGAATTAACCTTCTTTTCGCTCTAGGACGCATATTTAAGGAGATATGACCAATTTAAGATTTTCATATGAAAAATTTGATTTTTCCAGGATTTTCATCAAAATTTTGATTTTTGCGGGTGGTCACGAATTAACCTTCTTTTCGCTCTAGGACGCATATTTAAGGAGATATGGCCAATTTAAGTTTTTCATATGAAAAATTTGATTTTTCGAGGATTTTCATCAAAATTTTGATTTTTTGGGGGGTGGTCACGAATTAACCTTCTTTTCGCTCTAGGACGCATATTTAAGGAGATATGGCCAATTTAAGTTTTTCATATGAAAAATTTGATTTTTCGAGGATTTTCATCAAAATTTTGATTTTTGGGGGGTGGTCACGAATTAACCTTCTTTTCGCTCTAGGACGCATATTTAAGGAGATATGGCCAATTTAAGTTTTTCATATGAAAAATTTGATTTTTCGAGGATTTTCAACAAAATTTTGATTTTTGCGGCGTGGTCACGAATTAACCTTCTTTTCGCTCTAGGACGCATATTTAAGGAGATATGGCCAATTTAAGTTTTTCATATGAAAAATTTGATTTTTCGAGGATTTTCATCAAGATTTTGATTTTTGGGGGGTGGTCACGAATTAACCTTCTTTTCGCTCTAGGACGCATATTTAAGGAGATATGGCCAATTTAAGTTTTTCATATGAAAATTTTGATTTTTCGAGGATTTTCATCAAAATTTTGAATTTTGGGGGGTGGTCACGAATTAACCTTCTTTTCGCTCTAGGACGCATATTTAAGGAGATATGACCAATTTAAGATTTTCATATGAAAAATTTGATTTTTCCAGGATTTTCAACAAAATTTTGATTTTTGCGGGGTGGTCACGAATTAACCTTCTTTTCGCTCTAGGACGCATATTTAAGGAGATATGGCCAATTTAAGTTTTTCATATGAAAAATTTGATTTTTCGAGGATTTTCATCAAAATTTTGATTTTTTGGGGGGTGGTCACGAATTAACCTTCTTTTCGCTCTAGGACGCATATTTAAGGAGATATGGCCAATTTAAGTTTTTCATATGAAAAATTTGATTTTTTTGAGGATTTTCATCAAAATTTTGAATTTTGGGGGGTGGTCACGAATTAACCTTCTTTTCGCTCTAGGACGCATATTTAAGGAGATATGGCCAATTTAAGTTTTTCATATGAAAAATTTGATTTTTCGAGGATTTTCATCAAGATTTTGATTTTTGGGGGGTGGTCACGAATTAACCTTCTTTTCGCTCTAGGACGCATATTTAAGGAGATATGGCCAATTCAAGTTTTTCATATGAAAAATTTGATTTTTCGAGGATTTTCAACAAAATTTTGATTTTTGCGGCGTGGTCACGAATTAACCTTCTTTTCGCTCTAGGACGCATATTTAAGGAGATATGGCCAATTTAAGTTTTTCATATGAAAAATTTGATTTTTCGAGGATTTTCATCAAGATTTTGATTTTTGGGGGGTGGTCACGAATTAACCTTCTTTTCGCTCTAGGACGCATATTTAAGGAGATATGGCCAATTTAAGTTTTTCATATGAAAATTTTGATTTTTCGAGGATTTTCATCAAAATTTTGAATTTTGGGGGGTGGTCACGAATTAACCTTCTTTTCGCTCTAGGACGCATATTTAAGGAGATATGACCAATTTAAGATTTTCATATGAAAAATTTGATTTTTCCAGGATTTTCATCAAAATTTTGATTTTTGCGGGGTGGTCACGAATTAACCTTCTTTTCGCTCTAGGACGCATATTTAAGGAGATATGGCCAATTAAAGTTTTTCATATAAAAAATTTGATTTTTTGAGGATTTTCATCAAAATTTTGATTTTTTGGGGGTGGTCACGAATTAACATTCTTTTCGCTCTAGGACGCATATTTAAGGAGATATGGCCAATTTAAGTTTTTCATATGAAAAATTTGATTTTTCGAGGATTTTCATCAAAATTTTGATTTTTGGGGGGTGGTCACGAATTAACCTTCTTTTCGCTCTAGGACGCATATTTAAGGAGATATGGCCAATTTAAGTTGTTCATATGAAAAATTTGATTTTTCCAGGATTTTCATCAAAATTTTGATTTTTTGGGGGGTGGTCACGAATTAACCTTCTTTTCGCTCTAGGACGCATATTTAAGGAGATATGGCCAATTTAAGTTTTTCATATGAAAAATTTGATTTTTCGAGGATTTTCATCAAGATTTTGATTTTTGGGGGGTGGTCACGAATTAACCTTCTTTTCGCTCTAGGACGCATATTTAAGGAGATATGGCCAATTTAAGTTTTTCATATGAAAATTTTGATTTTTCGAGGATTTTCATCAAAATTTTGAATTTTGGGGGGTGGTCACGAATTAACCTTCTTTTCGCTCTAGGACGCATATTTAAGGAGATATGACCAATTTAAGATTTTCATATGAAAAATTTGATTTTTCCAGGATTTTCATCAAAATTTTGATTTTTGCGGGGTGGTCACGAATTAACCTTCTTTTCGCTCTAGGACGCATATTTAAGGAGATATGGCCAATTAAAGTTTTTCATATAAAAAATTTGATTTTTTGAGGATTTTCATCAAAATTTTGATTTTTTGGGGGTGGTCACGAATTAACATTCTTTTCGCTCTAGGACGCATATTTAAGGAGATATGGCCAATTTAAGTTTTTCATATGAAAAATTTGATTTTTCGAGGATTTTCATCAAAATTTTGATTTTTGGGGGGTGGTCACGAATTAACCTTCTTTTCGCTCTAGGACGCATATTTAAGGAGATATGGCCAATTTAAGTTGTTCATATGAAAAATTTGATTTTTCCAGGATTTTCATCAAAATTTTGATTTTTTGGGGGGTGGTCACGAATTAACCTTCTTTTCGCTCTAGGACGCATATTTAAGGAGATATGGCCAATTTAAGTTTTTCATATGAAAAATTCGATTTTTCGAGGATTTTCATCAAAATTTTGATTTTTGGGGGGTGGTCACGAATTAACCTTCTTTTCGCTCTAGGACGCATATTTAAGGATATATGGCCAATTTAAGTTTTTCATATGAAAAATTTGATTTGTCGAGGATTTTCATCAAAATTTTGATTTTTTTGGGGTGGTCACGAATTAACGTTCTTTTCGCTCTAGGACGCATATTTAAGGAGATATGGCCAATTTAAGTTTTTCATATGAAAATTTTGATTTTTCGAGGATTTTCATCAAAATTTTGATTTTTGCGGGGTGGTCACGAATTAACCTTCTTTTCGCTCTAGGACGCATATTTAAGGAGATAGGCCACTTTAAGTTTTTCATATAAAAAATTGGATTATTTGAGGATTTTCATCAAAATTTTGATTTTTTGGGGGTGGTCACGAATTAACCTTCTTTTCGCTCTAGGACGCATATTTAAGGAGATATGGCCAATTTAAGTTTTTCATATGAAAATTTTGATTTTTCGAGGATTTTCATCAAAATTTTGATTTTTGCGGGGTGGTCACGAATTAACCTTCTTTTCGCTCTAGGACGCATATTTAAGGAGATAGGCCAATTTAAGTTTTTCATATAAAAAATTGGATTATTTGAGGATTTTCATCAAAATTTTGATTTTTTGGGGGTGGTCACGAATTAACCTTCTTTTCGCTCTAGGACGCATATTTAAGGAGATATGGCCAATTTAAGTTTTTCATATGAAAATTTTGATTTTTCGAGGATTTTCATCAAAAGTTTGATTTTTGCGGGGTGATCACGAATTAACCTTCTTTTCGCTCTAGGACGCATATTTAAGGAGATATGGCCAATTAAAGTTTTTCATATAAAAAATTTGATTTTTTGTGGATTTTCATCAAAATTTTGATTTTTGCGGGGTGGTCACGAATTAACCTTCTTTTCGCTCTAGGACGCATATTTAAGGAGATAGGGCCAATTTAAGTTTTTCATATGAAAATTTTGATTTTTTGAGGATTTTCATCAAAATTTTGATTTTTTGGGGGTGGCCACGAATTAACCTTCTTTTCGCTCTAGGACGCATATTTAAGGAGATATGGCCAATTTAAGTTTTTCACATGAAAATTTTGATTTTTCGAGGATTTTCATCAAAATTTTGAATTTTGGGGGGTGGTCACGAATTAACCTTCTTTTCGCTCTAGGACGCATATTTAAGGAGATATGGCCAATTTAAGTTTTTCATATAAAAAATTTGATTATTTGAGGATTTTCATCAACATTTTGATTTTTTGGCTGTGGTCACGAATTAACCTTCTTTTCGCTCTAGGACGCATATTTAAGGAGATATGGCCAATTTAAGTTTTTCATATGAAAATTTTGATTTTTCGAGGATTTTCATCAAAATTTTGAATTTTGGGGGGTGGTCACGAATTAACCTTCTTTTCGCTCTAGGACGCATATTTAAGGAGATATGACCAATTTAAGATTTTCATATGAAAAATTTGATTTTTCCAGGATTTTCATCAAAATTTTGATTTTTGCGGGGTGGTCACGAATTAACCTTCTTTTCGCTCTAGGACGCATATTTAAGGAGATATGGCCAATTTAAGTTTTTCATATGAAAAATTTGATTTTTCGAGGATTTTCATCAAGATTTTGATTTTTTGGGGGGTGGTCACGAATTAACCTTCTTTTCGCTCTAGGACGCATATTTAAGGAGATATGGCCAATTTAAGTTTTTCATATGAAAAATTTGATTTTTTTGAGGATTTTCATCAAAATTTTGAATTTTGGGGGGTGGTCACGAATTAACCTTCTTTTCGCTCTAGGACGCATATTTAAGGAGATATGGCCAATTTAAGTTTTTCATATGAAAAATTTGATTTTTCGAGGATTTTCATCAAAATTTTGATTTTTGGGGGGTGGTCACGAATTAACCTTCTTTTCGCTCTAGGACGCATATTTAAGGAGATATGGCCAATTTAAGTTTTTCATATGAAAAATTTGATTTTTCGAGGATTTTCAACAAAATTTTGATTTTTGCGGCGTGGTCACGAATTAACCTTCTTTTCGCTCTAGGACGCAAAGGAGATATGGCCAATTTAAGTTTTTCATATGAAAAATTTGATTTTTCGAGGATTTTCATCAAGATTTTGATTTTTGGGGGGTGGTCACGAATTAACCTTCTTTTCGCTCTAGGACGCATATTTAAGGAGATATGGCCAATTTAAGTTTTTCATATGAAAATTTTGATTTTTCGAGGATTTTCATCAAAATTTTGAATTTTGGGGGGTGGTCACGAATTAACCTTCTTTTCGCTCTAGGACGCATATTTAAGGAGATATGACCAATTTAAGATTTTCATATGAAAAATTTGATTTTTCCAGGATTTTCAACAAAATTTTGATTTTTGCGGGGTGGTCACGAATTAACCTTCTTTTCGCTCTAGGACGCATATTTAAGGAGATATGGCCAATTTAAGTTTTTCATATGAAAAATTTGATTTTTCGAGGATTTTCATCAAAATTTTGATTTTTTGGGGGGTGGTCACGAATTAACCTTCTTTTCGCTCTAGGACGCATATTTAAGGAGATATGGCCAATTTAAGTTTTTCATATGAAAAATTTAATTTTTCGAGGATTTTCATCAAAATTTTGATTTTTGGGGGGTGGTCACGAATTAACCTTCTTTTCGCTCTAGGACGCATATTTAAGGAGATATGGCCAATTTAAGTTTTTCATATGAAAAATTTGATTTTTCGAGGATTTTCAACAAAATTTTGATTTTTGCGGCGTGGTCACGAATTAACCTTCTTTTCGCTCTAGGACGCATATTTAAGGAGATATGGCCAATTTAAGTTTTTCATATGAAAAATTTGATTTTTCGAGGATTTTCATCAAGATTTTGATTTTTGGGGGGTGGTCACGAATTAACCTTCTTTTCGCTCTAGGACGCATATTTAAGGAGATATGGCCAATTTAAGTTTTTCATATGAAAATTTTGATTTTTCGAGGATTTTCATCAAAATTTTGAATTTTGGGGGGTGGTCACGAATTAACCTTCTTTTCGCTCTAGGACGCATATTTAAGGAGATATGACCAATTTAAGATTTTCATATGAAAAATTTGATTTTTCCAGGATTTTCATCAAAATTTTGATTTTTGCGGGGTGGTCACGAATTAACCTTCTTTTCGCTCTAGGACGCATATTTAAGGAGATATGGCCAATTAAAGTTTTTCATATAAAAAATTTGATTTTTTGAGGATTTTCATCAAAATTTTGATTTTTTGGGGGTGGTCACGAATTAACCTTCTTTTCGCTCTAGGACGCATATTTAAGGAGATATGGCCAATTTAAGTTTTTCATATGAAAAATTTGATTTTTCGAGGATTTTCATCAAGATTTTGATTTTTGGGGGGTGGTCACGAATTAACCTTCTTTTCGCTCTAGGACGCATATTTAAGGAGATATGACCAATTTAAGATTTTCATATGAAAAATTTGATTTTTCCAGGATTTTCATCAAAATTTTGATTTTTGCGGGGTGGTCACGAATTAACCTTCTTTTCGCTCTAGGACGCATATTTAAGGAGATATGGCCAATTAAAGTTTTTCATATAAAAAATTTGATTTTTTGAGGATTTTCATCAAAATTTTGATTTTTTGGGGGTGGTCACGAATTAACATTCTTTTCGCTCTAGGACGCATATTTAAGGAGATATGGCCAATTAAAGTTTTTCATATGAAAAATTTGATTTTTCGAGGATTTTCATCAAAATTTTGATTTTTGGGGGGTGGTCACGAATTAACCTTCTTTTCGCTCTAGGACGCATATTTAAGGAGATATGGCCAATTTAAGTTGTTCATATGAAAAATTTGATTTTTCCAGGATTTTCATCAAAATTTTGATTTTTTGGGGGGTGGTCACGAATTAACCTTCTTTTCGCTCTAGGACGCATATTTAAGGAGATGTGGCCAATTTAAGTTTTTCATATGAAAAATTTGATTTTTCGAGGATTTTCATCAAGATTTTGATTTTTGGGGGGTGGTCACGAATTAACCTTCTTTTCGCTCTAGGACGCATATTTAAGGAGATATGGCCAATTTAAGTTTTTCATATGAAAATTTTGATTTTTCGAGGATTTTCATCAAAATTTTGAATTTTGGGGGGTGGTCACGAATTAACCTTCTTTTCGCTCTAGGACGCATATTTAAGGAGATATGACCAATTTAAGATTTCCATATGAAAAATTTGATTTTTCCAGGATTTTCAACAAAATTTTGATTTTTGCGGGGTGGTCACGAATTAACCTTCTTTTCGCTCTAGGACGCATATTTAAGGAGATATGGCCAATTTAAGTTTTTCATATGAAAAATTTGATTTTTCGAGGATTTTCATCAAAATTTTGATTTTTTGGGGGGTGGTCACGAATTAACCTTCTTTTCGCTCTAGGACGCATATTTAAGGAGATATGGCCAATTTAAGTTTTTCATATGAAAAATTTGATTTTTTTGAGGATTTTCATCAAAATTTTGAATTTTGGGGGGTGGTCACGAATTAACCTTCTTTTCGCTCTAGGACGCATATTTAAGGAGATATGGCCAATTTAAGTTTTTCATATGAAAAATTTGATTTTTCGAGGATTTTCATCAAAATTTTGATTTTTGGGGGGTGGTCACGAATTAACCTTCTTTTCGCTCTAGGACGCATATTTAAGGAGATATGGCCAATTTAAGTTTTTCATATGAAAAATTTGATTTTTCGAGGATTTTCAACAAAATTTTGATTTTTGCGGCGTGGTCACGAATTAACCTTCTTTTCGCTCTAGGACGCATATTTAAGGAGATATGGCCAATTAAAGTTTTTCATATAAAAAATTTGATTTTTTGAGGATTTTCATCAAAATTTTGATTTTTTGGGGGTGGTCACGAATTAACATTCTTTTCGCTCTAGGACGCATATTTAAGGAGATATGGCCAATTTAAGTTTTTCATATGAAAAATTTGATTTTTCGAGGATTTTCATCAAAATTTTGATTTTTGGGGGGTGGTCACGAATTAACCTTCTTTTCGCTCTAGGACGCATATTTAAGGAGATATGGCCAATTTAAGTTGTTCATATGAAAAATTTGATTTTTCCAGGATTTTCATCAAAATTTTGATTTTTTGGGGGGTGGTCACGAATTAACCTTCTTTTCGCTCTAGGACGCATATTTAAGGAGATGTGGCCAATTTAAGTTTTTCATATGAAAAATTTGATTTTTCGAGGATTTTCATCAAGATTTTGATTTTTGGGGGGTGGTCACGAATTAACCTTCTTTTCGCTCTAGGACGCATATTTAAGGAGATATGGCCAATTTAAGTTTTTCATATGAAAATTTTGATTTTTCGAGGATTTTCATCAAAATTTTGAATTTTGGGGGGTGGTCACGAATTAACCTTCTTTTCGCTCTAGGACGCATATTTATAGAGATATGACCAATTTAAGATTTTCATATGAAAAATTTGATTTTTCCAGGATTTTCAACAAAATTTTGATTTTTGCGGGGTGGTCACGAATTAACCTTCTTTTCGCTCTAGGACGCATATTTAAAGAGATATGGCCAATTTAAGTTTTTCATATGAAAAATTTGATTTTTCGAGGATTTTCATCAAAATTTTGATTTTTTGGGGGGTGGTCACGAATTAACCTTCTTTTCGCTCTAGGACGCATATTTAAGGAGATATGGCCAATTTAAGTTTTTCATATGAAAAATTTGATTTTTTTGAGGATTTTCATCAAAATTTTGAATTTTGGGGGGTGGTCACGAATTAACCTTCTTTTCGCTCTAGGACGCATATTTAAGGAGATATGGCCAATTTAAGTTTTTCATATGAAAAATTTGATTTTTCCAGGATTTTCAACAAAATTTTGATTTTTGCGGGTTGGTCACGAATTAACCTTCTTTTCGCTCTAGGACGCATATTTAAAGAGATATGGCCAATTTAAGTTTTTCATATGAAAAATTTGATTTTTCGAGGATTTTCATCAAAATTTTGATTTTTTGGGGGGTGGTCACGAATTAACCTTCTTTTCGCTCTAGGACGCATATTTAAGGAGATATGGCCAATTTAAGTTTTTCATATGAAAAATTTGATTTTTTTGAGGATTTTCATCAAAATTTTGAATTTTGGGGGGTGGTCACGAATTAACCTTCTTTTCGCTCTAGGACGCATATTTAAGGAGATATGGCCAATTTAAGTTTTTCATATGAAAAATTTGATTTTTCGAGGATTTTTATCAAAATTTTGATTTTTGGGGGGTGGTCACGAATTAACCTTCTTTTCGCTCTAGGACGCATATTTAAGGAGATATGGCCAATTTAAGTTTTTCATATGAAAAATTTGATTTTTCGAGGATTTTCAACAAAATTTTGATTTTTGCGGCGTGGTCACGAATTAACCTTCTTTTCGCTCTAGGACGCATATTTAAGGAGATATGGCCAATTTAAGTTTTTCATATGAAAAATTTGATTTTTCGAGGATTTTCATCAAGATTGTGATTTTTGGGGGGTGGTCACGAATTAACCTTCTTTTCGCTCTAGGACGCATATTTAAGGAGATATGGCCAATTTAAGTTTTTCATATGAAAATTTTGATTTTTCGAGGATTTTCATCAAAATTTTGAATTTTGGGGGGTGGTCACTAATTAACCTTCTTTTCGCTCTAGGACGCATATTTAAGGAGATATGACCAATTTAAGATTTTCATATGAAAAATTTGATTTTTCGAGGATTTTCATCAAAATTTTGATTTTTGCGGGGTGGTCACGAATTAACCTTCTTTTCGCTCTAGGACGCATATTTAAGGAGATATGGCCAATTAAAGTTTTTCATATAAAAAATTTGATTTTTTGAGGATTTTCATCAAAATTTTGATTTTTTGGGGGTGGTCACGAATTAACATTCTTTTCGCTCTAGGACGCATATTTAAGGAGATATGGCCAATTTAAGTTTTTCATATGAAAAATTTGATTTTTCGAGGATTTTCATCAAGATTTTGATTTTTGGAGGGTGGTCACGAATTAACCTTCTTTTCGCTCTAGGACGCATATTTAAGGAGATATGGCCAATTTAAGTTTTTCATATGAAAATTTTGATTTTTCGAGGATTTTCATCAAAATTTTGAATTTTGGGGGGTGGTCACGAATTAACCTTCTTTTCGCTCTAGGACGCATATTTAAGGAGATATGACCAATTTAAGATTTTCATATGAAAAATTTGATTTTTCCAGGATTTTCATCAAAATTTTGATTTTTGCGGGGTGGCCACGAATTAACCTTCTTTTCGCTCTAGGACGCATATTTAAGGAGATATGGCCAATTAAAGTTTTTCATATAAAAAATTTGATTTTTTGAGGATTTTCATCAAAATTTTGATTTTTTGGGGGTGGTCACGAATTAACATTCTTTTCGCTCTAGGACGCATATTTAAGGAGATATGGCCAATTTAAGTTTTTCATATGAAAAATTTGATTTTTCGAGGATTTTCATCAAAATTTTGATTTTTGGGGGGTGGTCACGAATTAACCTTCTTTTCGCTCTAGGACGCATATTTAAGGAGATATGGCCAATTTAAGTTGTTCATATGAAAAATTTGATTTTTCCAGGATTTTCATCAAAATTTTGATTTTTTGGGGGGTGGTCACGAATTAACCTTCTTTTCGCTCTAGGACGCATATTTAAGGAGATATGGCCAATTTAAGTTTTTCATATGAAAAATTCGATTTTTCGAGGATTTTCATCAAAATTTTGATTTTTGGGGGGTGGTCACGAATTAACCTTCTTTTCGCTCTAGGACGCATATTTAAGGATATATGGCCAATTTAAGTTTTTCATATGAAAAATTTGATTTGTCGAGGATTTTCATCAAAATTTTGATTTTTTTGGGGTGGTCACGAATTAACCTTCTTTTCGCTCTAGGACGCATATTTAAGGAGATATGGCCAATTTAAGTTTTTCATATGAAAATTTTGATTTTTCGAGGATTTTCATCAAAATTTTGAATTTTGGGGGGTGGCCACGAATTAACCTTCTTTTCGCTCTGGGACGCATATTTAAGGAGATATGGCCAATTTAAGTTTTTCATATGAAAAATTTGATTTTTTGAGGATTTTCAACAAAATTTTGATTTTTGCGGGGTGGTCACGAATTAACCTTCTTTTCGCTCTAGGACGCATATTTAAGGAGATAGGGCCAATTTAAGTTTTTCATGTAAAAAATTTGGATTTTTTGAGGATTTTCATCAAAATTTTGATTTTTTGGGGGTGGTCACGAATTAACCTTCTTTTCGCTCTAGGACGCATATTAAAGGAGATATGGCCAATTTAAGTTTTTCATATGAAAAATTTGATTTTTCGAGGATTTTCATCAAAATTTTGATTTTTTAGGGGGTGGTCACGAATTAACCTTCTTTTCGCTCTAGGACGCATATTTAAGGAGATATGGCCAATTTAAGTTTTTCACATGAAAATTTTGATTTTTCGAGGATTTTCATCAAAATTTTGAATTTTGGGGGGTGGTCACGAATTAACCTTCTTTTCGCTCTAGGACGCATATTTAAGGAGATAGGGCCAATTTAAGTTTTTCATGTAAAAAATTTTGATTTTTTGAGGATTTTCATCAAAATTTTGATTTTTTGGGGGTGGTCACGAATTAACCTTCTTTTCGCTCTAGGACGCATATTTAAGGAGATATGGCCAATTTAAGTTTTTCATATAAAAAATTTGATTATTTGAGGATTTTCATCAACATTTTGATTTTTTGGCTGTGGTCACGAATTAACCTTCTTTTCGCTCTAGGACGCATATTTAAGGAGATATGGCCAATTTAAGTTTTTCATATGAAAAATTTGATTTTTCGAGGATTTTCATCAAAATTTTGATTTTTGGGGGGTGGTCACGAATTAACCTTCTTTTCGCTCTAGGACGCATATTTAAGGAGATATGGCCAATTTAAGTTTTTCATATGAAAAATTTGATTTTTCGAGGATTTTCAACAAAATTTTGATTTTTGCGGCGTGGTCACGAATTAACCTTCTTTTCGCTCTAGGACGCATATTTAAGGAGATATGGCCAATTTAAGTTTTTCATATGAAAAATTTGATTTTTCGAGGATTTTCAACAAAATTTTGGGGTGGTCACGAATTAACCTTCTTTTCGCTCTAGGACGCATATTTAAGGAGATATGGCCAATTTAAGTTTTTCATATGAAAAATTTGATTTTTCGAGGATTTTCATCAAAATTTTGATTTTTGGGGGGTGGTCACGAATTAACCTTCTTTTCGCTCTAGGACGCATATTTAAGGATATATGGCCAATTTAAGTTTTTCATATGAAAAATTTGATTTGTCGAGGATTTTCATCAAAATTTTGATTTTTTTGGGGTGGTCACGAATTAACCTTCTTTTCGCTCTAGGACGCATATTTAAGGAGATATGGCCAATTTAAGTTTTTCATATGAAAATTTTGATTTTTCGAGGATTTTCATCAAAATTTTGAATTTTGGGGGGTGGCCACGAATTAACCTTCTTTTCGCTCTGGGACGCATATTTAAGGAGATATGGCCAATTTAAGTTTTTCATATGAAAAATTTGATTTTTCGAGGATTTTCAACAAAATTTTGATTTTTGCGGGGTGGTCACGAATTAACCTTCTTTTCGCTCTAGGACGCATATTTAAGGAGATAGGGCCAATTTAAGTTTTTCATGTAAAAAATTTGATTATTTGAGGATTTTCATCAACATTTTGATTTTTTGGCTGTGGTCACGAATTAACCTTCTTTTCGCTCTAGGACGCATATTTAAGGAGATATGGCCAATTTAAGTTTTTCATATGAAAAATTTGATTTTTCGAGGATTTTCATCAAAATTTTGATTTTTGGGGGGTGGTCACGAATTAACCTTCTTTTCGCTCTAGGACGCATATTTAAGGAGATATGGCCAATTTAAGTTTTTCATATGAAAAATTTGATTTTTCGAGGATTTTCAACAAAATTTTGATTTTTGCGGCGTGGTCACGAATTAACCTTCTTTTCGCTCTAGGACGCATATTTAAGGAGATATGGCCAATTTAAGTTTTTCATATGAAAAATTTGATTTTTCGAGGATTTTCAACAAAATTTTGGGGTGGTCACGAATTAACCTTCTTTTCGCTCTAGGACGCATATTTAAGGAGATATGACCAATTTAAGATTTTCATATGAAAAATTTGATTTTTCCAGGATTTTCAACAAAATTTTGATTTTTGCGGGGTGGTCACGAATTAACCTTCTTTTCGCTCTAGGACGCATATTTAAGGAGATATGGCCAATTTAAGTTTTTCATATGAAAAATTTGATTTTTCGAGGATTTTCATCAAAATTTTGATTTTTTGGGGGGTGGTCACGAATTAACCTTCTTTTCGCTCTAGGACGCATATTTAAGGAGATATGGCCAATTTAAGTTGTTCATATGAAAAATTTGATTTTTTTGAGGATTTTCATCAAAATTTTGAATTTTGGGGGGTGGTCACGAATTAACCTTCTTTTCGCTCTAGGACGCATATTTAAGGAGATATGGCCAATTAAAGTTTTTCATATAAAAAATTTGATTTTTTGAGGATTTTCATCAAAATTTTGATTTTTTGGGGGTGGTCACGAATTAACATTCTTTTCGCTCTAGGACGCATATTTAAGGAGATATGGCCAATTTAAGTTTTTCATATGAAAAATTTGATTTTTCGAGGATTTTCATCAAAATTTTGATTTTTGGGGGGTGGTCACGAATTAACCTTCTTTTCGCTCTAGGACGCATATTTAAGGAGATATGGCCAATTTAAGTTGTTCATATGAAAAATTTGATTTTTCCAGGATTTTCATCAAAATTTTGATTTTTTGGGGGGTGGTCACGAATTAACCTTCTTTTCGCTCTAGGACGCATATTTAAGGAGATGTGGCCAATTTAAGTTTTTCATATGAAAAATTTGATTTTTCGAGGATTTTCATCAAGATTTTGATTTTTGGGGGGTGGTCACGAATTAACCTTCTTTTCGCTCTAGGACGCATATTTAAGGAGATATGGCCAATTTAAGTTTTTCATATGAAAATTTTGATTTTTCGAGGATTTTCATCAAAATTTTGAATTTTGGGGGGTGGTCACGAATTAACCTTCTTTTCGCTCTAGGACGCATATTTAAGGAGATATGACCAATTTAAGATTTCCATATGAAAAATTTGATTTTTCCAGGATTTTCAACAAAATTTTGATTTTTGCGGGGTGGTCACGAATTAACCTTCTTTTCGCTCTAGGACGCATATTTAAGGAGATATGGCCAATTTAAGTTTTTCATATGAAAAATTTGATTTTTCGAGGATTTTCATCAAAATTTTGATTTTTTGGGGGGTGGTCACGAATTAACCTTCTTTTCGCTCTAGGACGCATATTTAAGGAGATATGGCCAATTTAAGTTTTTCATATGAAAAATTTGATTTTTTTGAGGATTTTCATCAAAATTTTGAATTTTGGGGGGTGGTCACGAATTAACCTTCTTTTCGCTCTAGGACGCATATTTAAGGAGATATGGCCAATTTAAGTTTTTCATATGAAAAATTTGATTTTTCGAGGATTTTCATCAAAATTTTGATTTTTGGGGGGTGGTCACGAATTAACCTTCTTTTCGCTCTAGGACGCATATTTAAGGAGATATGGCCAATTTAAGTTTTTCATATGAAAAATTTGATTTTTCGAGGATTTTCAACAAAATTTTGATTTTTGCGGCGTGGTCACGAATTAACCTTCTTTTCGCTCTAGGACGCATATTTAAGGAGATATGGCCAATTTAAGTTTTTCATATGAAAAATTTGATTTTTCGAGGATTTTCATCAAAATTTTGATTTTTGGGGGGTGGTCACGAATTAACCTTCTTTTCGCTCTAGGACGCATATTTAAGGAGATATGGCCAATTTAAGTTTTTCATATGAAAAATTTGATTTTTCGAGGATTTTCAAAAAAATTTTGATTTTTGCGGCGTGGTCACGAATTAACCTTCTTTTCGCTCTAGGACGCATATTTAAGGAGATATGGCCAATTTAAGTTTTTCATATGAAACATTTGATTTTTCGAGGATTTTCATCAAGATTTTGATTTTTGGGGGGTGGTCACGAATTAACCTTCTTTTCGCTCTAGGACGCATATTTAAGGAGATATGGCCAATTTAAGTTTTTCATATGAAAATTTTGATTTTTCGAGGATTTTCATCAAAATTTTGAATTTTGGGGGGTGGTCACGAATTAACCTTCTTTTCGCTCTAGGACGCATATTTAAGGAGATATGACCAATTTAAGATTTTCATATGAAAAATTTGATTTTTCCAGGATTTTCATCAAAATTTTGATTTTTGCGGGGTGGTCACGAATTAACCTTCTTTTCGCTCTAGGACGCATATTTAAGGAGATATGGCCAATTAAAGTTTTTCATATAAAAAATTTGATTTTTTGAGGATTTTCATCAAAATTTTGATTTTTTGGGGGTGGTCACGAATTAACATTCTTTTCGCTCTAGGACGCATATTTAAGGAGATATGGCCAATTTAAGTTTTTCATATGAAAAATTTGATTTTTCGAGGATTTTCATCAAAATTTTGATTTTTGGGGGGTGGTCACGAATTAACCTTCTTTTCGCTCTAGGACGCATATTTAAGGAGATATGGCCAATTTAAGTTGTTCATATGAAAAATTTGATTTTTCCAGGATTTTCATCAAAATTTTGATTTTTTGGGGGGTGGTCACGAATTAACCTTCTTTCGCTCTAGGACGCATATTTAAGGAGATGTGGCCAATTTAAGTTTTTCATATGAAAAATTTGATTTTTCGAGGATTTTCATCAAGATTTTGATTTTTGGGGGGTGGTCACGAATTAACCTTCTTTTCGCTCTAGGACGCATATTTAAGGAGATATGGCCAATTTAAGTTTTTCATATGAAAATTTTGATTTTTCGAGGATTTTCATCAAAATTTTGAATTTTGGGGGGTGGTCACGAATTAACCTTCTTTTCGCTCTAGGACGCATATTTAAGGAGATATGACCAATTTAAGATTTTCATATGAAAAATTTGATTTTTCCAGGATTTTCAACAAAATTTTGATTTTTGCGGGGTGGTCACGAATTAACCTTCTTTTCGCTCTAGGACGCATATTTAAAGAGATATGGCCAATTTAAGTTTTTCATATGAAAAATTTGATTTTTCGAGGATTTTCATCAAAATTTTGATTTTTTGGGGGGTGGTCACGAATTAACCTTCTTTTCGCTCTAGGACGCATATTTAAGGAGATATGGCCAATTTAAGTTTTTCATATGAAAAATTTGATTTTTCGAGGATTTTCAACAAAATTTTGATTTTTGCGGCGTGGTCACGAATTAACCTTCTTTTCGCTCTAGGACGCATATTTAAGGAGATATGGCCAATTTAAGTTTTTCATATGAAAAATTTGATTTTTCGAGGATTTTCAACAAAATTTTGATTTTTGCGGCGTGGTCACGAATTAACCTTCTTTTCGCTCTAGGACGCATATTTAAGGAGATATGGCCAATTTAAGTTTTTCATATGAAACATTTGATTTTTCGAGGATTTTCATCAAGATTTTGATTTTTGGGGGGTGGTCACGAATTAACCTTCTTTTCGCTCTAGGACGCATATTTAAGGAGATATGGCCAATTTAAGTTTTTCATATGAAAATTTTGATTTTTCGAGGATTTTCATCAAAATTTTGAATTTTGGGGGGTGGTCACGAATTAACCTTCTTTTCGCTCTAGGACGCATATTTAAGGAGATATGACCAATTTAAGATTTTCATATGAAAAATTTGATTTTTCCAGGATTTTCATCAAAATTTTGATTTTTGCGGGGTGGTCACGAATTAACCTTCTTTTCGCTCTAGGACGCATATTTAAGGAGATATGGCCAATTAAAGTTTTTCATATAAAAAATTTGATTTTTTGAGGATTTTCATCAAAATTTTGATTTTTTGGGGGTGGTCACGAATTAACATTCTTTTCGCTCTAGGACGCATATTTAAGGAGATATGGCCAATTTAAGTTTTTCATATGAAAAATTTGATTTTTCGAGGATTTTCATCAAAATTTTGATTTTTGGGGGGTGGTCACGAATTAACCTTCTTTTCGCTCTAGGACGCATATTTAAGGAGATATGGCCAATTTAAGTTGTTCATATGAAAAATTTGATTTTTCCAGGATTTTCATCAAAATTTTGATTTTTTGGGGGGTGGTCACGAATTAACCTTCTTTTCGCTCTAGGACGCATATTTAAGGAGATGTGGCCAATTTAAGTTTTTCATATGAAAAATTTGATTTTTCGAGGATTTTCATCAAGATTTTGATTTTTGGGGGGTGGTCACGAATTAACCTTCTTTTCGCTCTAGGACGCATATTTAAGGAGATATGGCCAATTTAAGTTTTTCATATGAAAATTTTGATTTTTCGAGGATTTTCATCAAAATTTTGAATTTTGGGGGGTGGTCACGAATTAACCTTCTTTTCGCTCTAGGACGCATATTTAAGGAGATATGACCAATTTAAGATTTTCATATGAAAAATTTGATTTTTCCAGGATTTTCAACAAAATTTTGATTTTTGCGGGGTGGTCACGAATTAACCTTCTTTTCGCTCTAGGACGCATATTTAAAGAGATATGGCCAATTTAAGTTTTTCATATGAAAAATTTGATTTTTCGAGGATTTTCATCAAAATTTTGATTTTTTGGGGGGTGGTCACGAATTAACCTTCTTTTCGCTCTAGGACGCATATTTAAGGAGATATGGCCAATTTAAGTTTTTCATATGAAAAATTTGATTTTTTTGAGGATTTTCATCAAAATTTTGAATTTTGGGGGGTGGTCACGAATTAACCTTCTTTTCGCTCTAGGACGCATATTTAAGGAGATATGGCCAATTTAAGTTTTTCATATGAAAAATTTGATTTTTCGAGGATTTTTATCAAAATTTTGATTTTTGGGGGGTGGTCACGAATTAACCTTCTTTTCGCTCTAGGACGCATATTTAAGGAGATATGGCCAATTTAAGTTTTTCATATGAAAAATTTGATTTTTCGAGGATTTTCAACAAAATTTTGATTTTTGCGGCGTGGTCACGAATTAACCTTCTTTTCGCTCTAGGACGCATATTTAAGGAGATATGGCCAATTTAAGTTTTTCATATGAAAAATTTGATTTTTCGAGGATTTTCATCAAGATTGTGATTTTTGGGGGGTGGTCACGAATTAACCTTCTTTTCGCTCTAGGACGCATATTTAAGGAGATATGGCCAATTTAAGTTTTTCATATGAAAATTTTGATTTTTCGAGGATTTTCATCAAAATTTTGAATTTTGGGGGGTGGTCACTAATTAACCTTCTTTTCGCTCTAGGACGCATATTTAAGGAGATATGACCAATTTAAGATTTTCATATGAAAAATTTGATTTTTCGAGGATTTTCATCAAAATTTTGATTTTTGCGGGGTGGTCACGAATTAACCTTCTTTTCGCTCTAGGACGCATATTTAAGGAGATATGGCCAATTAAAGTTTTTCATATAAAAAATTTGATTTTTTGAGGATTTTCATCAAAATTTTGATTTTTTGGGGGTGGTCACGAATTAACATTCTTTTCGCTCTAGGACGCATATTTAAGGAGATATGGCCAATTTAAGTTTTTCATATGAAAAATTTGATTTTTCGAGGATTTTCATCAAGATTTTGATTTTTGGAGGGTGGTCACGAATTAACCTTCTTTTCGCTCTAGGACGCATATTTAAGGAGATATGGCCAATTTAAGTTTTTCATATGAAAATTTTGATTTTTCGAGGATTTTCATCAAAATTTTGAATTTTGGGGGGTGGTCACGAATTAACCTTCTTTTCGCTCTAGGACGCATATTTAAGGAGATATGACCAATTTAAGATTTTCATATGAAAAATTTGATTTTTCCAGGATTTTCATCAAAATTTTGATTTTTGCGGGGTGGCCACGAATTAACCTTCTTTTCGCTCTAGGACGCATATTTAAGGAGATATGGCTAATTAAAGTTTTTCATATAAAAAATTTGATTTTTTGAGGATTTTCATCAAAATTTTGATTTTTTGGGGGTGGTCACGAATTAACATTCTTTTCGCTCTAGGACGCATATTTAAGGAGATATGGCCAATTTAAGTTTTTCATATGAAAAATTTGATTTTTCGAGGATTTTCATCAAAATTTTGATTTTTGGGGGGTGGTCACGAATTAACCTTCTTTTCGCTCTAGGACGCATATTTAAGGAGATATGGCCAATTTAAGTTGTTCATATGAAAAATTTGATTTTTCCAGGATTTTCATCAAAATTTTGATTTTTTGGGGGGTGGTCACGAATTAACCTTCTTTTCGCTCTAGGACGCATATTTAAGGAGATATGGCCAATTTAAGTTTTTCATATGAAAAATTCGATTTTTCGAGGATTTTCATCAAAATTTTGATTTTTGGGGGGTGGTCACGAATTAACCTTCTTTTCGCTCTAGGACGCATATTAAAGGAGATATGGCCAATTTAAGTTTTTCATATGAAAAATTTGATTTTTCGAGGATTTTCATCAAAATTTTGATTTTTTGGGGGGTGGTCACGAATTAACCTTCTTTTCGCTCTAGGACGCATATTTAAGGAGATATGGCCAATTTAAGTTTTTCACATGAAAATTTTGATTTTTCGAGGATTTTCATCAAAATTTTGAATTTTGGGGGGTGGTCACGAATTAACCTTCTTTTCGCTCTAGGACGCATATTTAAGGAGATAGGGCCAATTTAAGTTTTTCATGTAAAAAATTTGGATTTTTTGAGGATTTTCATCAAAATTTTGATTTTTTGGGGGTGGTCACGAATTAACCTTCTTTTCGCTCTAGGACGCATATTTAAGGAGATATGGCCAATTTAAGTTTTTCATATAAAAAATTTGATTATTTGAGGATTTTCATCAACATTTTGATTTTTTGGCTGTGGTCACGAATTAACCTTCTTTTCGCTCTAGGACGCATATTTACGGAGATATGGCCAATTTAAGTTTTTCATATGAAAAATTTGATTTTTCGAGGATTTTCATCAAAATTTTGATTTTTGGGGGGTGGTCACGAATTAACCTTCTTTTCGCTCTAGGACGCATATTTAAGGAGATATGGCCAATTTAAGTTTTTCATATGAAAAATTTGATTTTTCGAGGATTTTCAACAAAATTTTGATTTTTGCGGCGTGGTCACGAATTAACCTTCTTTTCGCTCTAGGACGCATATTTAAGGAGATATGGCCAATTTAAGTTTTTCATATGAAAAATTTGATTTTTCGAGGATTTTCAACAAAATTTTGGGGTGGTCACGAATTAACCTTCTTTTCGCTCTAGGACGCATATTTAAGGAGATATGACCAATTTAAGATTTTCATATGAAAAATTTGATTTTTCCAGGATTTTCAACAAAATTTTGATTTTTGCGGGGTGGTCACGAATTAACCTTCTTTTCGCTCTAGGACGCATATTTAAGGAGATATGGCCAATTTAAGTTTTTCATATGAAAAATTTGATTTTTCGAGGATTTTCATCAAAATTTTGATTTTTTGGGGGGTGGTCACGAATTAACCTTCTTTTCGCTCTAGGACGCATATTTAAGGAGATATGGCCAATTTAAGTTGTTCATATGAAAAATTTGATTTTTTTGAGGATTTTCATCAAAATTTTGAATTTTGGGGGGTGGTCACGAATTAACCTTCTTTTCGCTCTAGGACGCATATTTAAGGAGATATGGCCAATTTAAGTTTTTCATATGAAAAATTTGATTTTTCGAGGATTTTCAACAAAATTTTGATTTTTGCGGCGTGGTCACGAATTAACCTTCTTTTCGCTCTAGGACGCATATTTAAGGAGATATGGCCAATTTAAGTTTTTCATATGAAAAATTTGATTTTTCGAGGATTTTCATCAAGATTTTGATTTTTGGGGGGTGGTCACGAATTAACCTTCTTTTCGCTCTAGGACGCATATTTAAGGAGATATGGCCAATTTAAGTTTTTCATATGAAAATTTTGATTTTTCGAGGATTTTCATCGAAATTTTGAATTTTGGGGGGTGGTCACGAATTAACCTTCTTTTCGCTCTAGGACGCATATTTAAGGAGATATGACCAATTTAAGATTTTCATATGAAAAATTTGATTTTTCCAGGATTTTCAACAAAATTTTGATTTTTGCGGGGTGGTCACGAATTAACCTTCTTTTCGCTCTAGTACGCATATTTAAGGAGATATGGCCAATTTAAGTTTTTCATATGAAAAATTTGATTTTTCGAGGATTTTCATCAAAATTTTGATTTTTTGGGGGGTGGTCACGAATTAACCTTCTTTTCGCTCTAGGACGCATATTTAAGGAGATATGGCCAATTTAAGTTTTTCATATGAAAAATTTGATTTTTTTGAGGATTTTCATCAAAATTTTGAATTTTGGGGGGTGGTCACGAATTAACCTTCTTTTCGCTCTAGGACGCATATTTAAGGAGATATGGCCAATTTAAGTTTTTCATATGAAAAATTTGATTTTTCGAGGATTTTCATCAAAATTTTGATTTTTGGGGGGTGGTCACGAATTAACCTTCTTTTTGCTCTAGGACGCATATTTAAGGAGATATGGCCAATTTAAGTTTTTCATATGAAAAATTTGATTTTTCGAGGATTTTCAACAAAATTTTGATTTTTGCGGCGTGGTCACGAATTAACCTTCTTTTCGCTCTAGGACGCATATTTAAGGAGATATGGCCAATTTAAGTTTTTCATATGAAAAATTTGATTTTTCGAGGATTTTCATCAAGATTTTGATTTTTGGGGGGTGGTCACGCATTAACCTTCTTTTCGCTCTAGGACGCATATTTAAGGAGATATGGCCAATTTAAGTTTTTCATATGAAAATTTTGATTTTTCGAGGATTTTCATCAAAATTTTGAATTTTGGGGGGTGGTCACGAATTAACCTTCTTTTCGCTCTAGGACGCATATTTAAGGAGATATGACCGATTTAAGATTTTCATATGAAAAATTTGATTTTTCCAGGATTTTCATCAAAATTTTGATTTTTGCGGGGTGGTCACGAATTAACCTTCTTTTCGCTCTAGGACGCATATTTAAGGAGATATGGCCAATTAAAGTTTTTCATATAAAAAATTTGATTTTTTGAGGATTTTCATCAAAATTTTGATTTTTTGGGGGTGGTCACGAATTAACCTTCTTTTCGCTCTAGGACGCATATTTAAGGAGATATGGCCAATTTAAGTTTTTCATATGAAAATTTTGATTTTTCGAGGATTTTCATCAAAAGTTTGATTTTTGCGGGGTGATCACGAATTAACCTTCTTTTCGCTCTAGGACGCATATTTAAGGAGATATGGCCAATTTAAGTTTTTCATATAAAAAATTTGATTATTTGAGGATTTTCATCAAAATTTTGATTTTTTGGGGGTGGTCACGAATTAACCTTCTTTTCGCTCTAGGACGCATATTTAAGGAGATATGGCCAATTTAAGTTTTTCATATGAAAAATTTGATTTTTCGAGGATTTTCATCAAGATTTTGATTTTTGGGGGGTGGTCACGAATTAACCTTCTTTTCGCTCTAGGACGCATATTTAAGGAGATATGGCCAATTTAAGTTTTTCATATGAAAATTTTGATTTTTCGAGGATTTTCATCAAAATTTTGAATTTTGGGGGGTGGTCACGAATTAACCTTCTTTTCGCTCTAGGACGCATATTTAAGGAGATATGACCCATTTAAGATTTTCATATGAAAAATTTGATTTTTCCAGGATTTTCATCAAAATTTTGATTTTTGCGGGGTGGTCACGAATTAACCTTCTTTTCGCTCTAGGACGCATATTTAAGGAGATATGGCCAATTTAAGTTTTTCATATGAAAAATTTGATTTTTCGAGGATTTTCATCAAGATTTTGATTTTTGGGGGGTGGTCACGAATTAACCTTCTTTTCGCTCTAGGACGCATATTTAAGGAGATATGGCCAATTTAAGTTTTTCATATGAAAAATTTGATTTTTCGAGGATTTTCATCAAGATTTTGATTTTTGGGGGGTGGTCACGAATTAACCTTCTTTTCGCTCTAGGACGCATATTTAAGGAGATATGGCCAATTTAAGTTTTTCATATGAAAAATTTGATTTTTCGAGGATTTTCATCAAGATTTTGATTTTTGGGGGGTGGTCACGAATTAACCTTCTTTTCGCTCTAGGACGCATATTTAAGGAGATATGGCCAATTTAAGTTTTTCATATGAAAATTTTGATTTTTCGAGGATTTTCATCAAAATTTTGAATTTTGGGGGGTGGTCACGAATTAACCTTCTTTTCGCTCTAGGACGCATATTTAAGGAGATATGACCAATTTAAGATTTTCATATGAAAAATTTGATTTTTCCAGGATTTTCATCAAAATTTTGATTTTTGCGGGGTGGTCACGAATTAACCTTCTTTTCGCTCTAGGACGCATATTTAAGGAGATATGGCCAATTAAAGTTTTTCATATAAAAAATTTGATTTTTTGAGGATTTTCATCAAAATTTTGATTTTTTGGGGGTGGTCACGAATTAACCTTCTTTTCGCTCTAGGACGCATATTTAAGGAGATATGGCCAATTTAAGTTTTTCATATGAAAAATTTGATTTTTCGAGGATTTTCATCAAGATTTTGATTTTTGGGGGGTGGTCACGAATTAACCTTCTTTTCGCTCTAGGACGCATATTTAAGGAGATATGGCCAATTTAAGTTTTTCATATGAAAATTTTGATTTTTCGAGGATTTTCATCAAAATTTTGAATTTTGGGGGGTGGTCACGAATTAACCTTCTTTTCGCTCTAGGACGCATATTTAAGGAGATATGACCAATTTAAGATTTTCATATGAAAAATTTGATTTTTCCAGGATTTTCATCAAAATTTTGATTTTTGCGGGGTGGTCACGAATTAACCTTCTTTTCGCTCTAGGACGCATATTTAAGGAGATATGGCCAATTTAAGTTTTTCATATGAAAAATTAGATTTTTCGAGGATTTTCATCAAAATTTTGAATTTTGGGGGGTGGTCACGAATTAACCTTCTTTTCGCTCTAGGACGCATATTTAAGGAGATATGGCCAATTTAAGTTTTTCATATAAAAAATTTGATTATTTGAGGATTTTCATCAAAATTTTGATTTTTTGGGGGTGGTCACGAATTAACCTTCTTTTCGCTCTAGGACGCATATTTAAGGAGATATGGCCAATTTAAGTTTTTCATATGAAAAATTTGATTTTTCGAGGATTTTAATCAAAATTTTGAATTTTGGGGGGTGGTCACGAATTAACCTTCTTTTCGCTCTAGGACGCATATTTAAGGAGATATGGCCAATTTAAGTTTTTCATATGAAAAATTTGATTTTTCGAGGATTTTCATCAAGATTTTGATTTTTGGGGGGTGGTCACGAATTAACCTTCTTTTCGCTCTAGGACGCATATTTAAGGAGATATGGCCAATTTAAGTTTTTCATATGAAAATTTTGATTTTTCGAGGATATTCATCAAAATTTTGAATTTTGGGGGGTGGTCACGAATTAACCTTCTTTTCGCTCTAGGACGCATATTTAAGGAGATATGACCGATTTAAGATTTTCATATGAAAAATTTGATTTTTCCAGGATTTTCATCAAAATTTTGATTTTTGCGGGGTGGTCACGAATTAACCTTCTTTTCGCTCTAGGACGCATATTTAAGGAGATATGGCCAATTAAAGTTTTTCATATAAAAAATTTGATTTTTTGAGGATTTTCATCAAAATTTTGATTTTTTGGGGGTGGTCACGAATTAACCTTCTTTTCGCTCTAGGACGCATATTTAAGGAGATATGGCCAATTTAAGTTTTTCATATGAAAAATTTGATTTTTCGAGGATTTTCATCAAGATTTTGATTTTTGGGGGGTGGTCACGAATTAACCTTCTTTTCGCTCTAGGACGCATATTTAAGGAGATATGGCCAATTTAAGTTTTTCATATGAAAATTTTGATTTTTCGAGGATTTTCATCAAAATTTTGAATTTTGGGGGGTGGTCACGAATTAACCTTCTTTTCGCTCTAGGACGCATATTTAAGGAGATATGACCAATTTAAGATTTTCATATGAAAAATTTGATTTTTCCAGGATTTTCATCAAAATTTTGATTTTTGCGGGGTGGTCACGAATTAACCTTCTTTTCGCTCTAGGACGCATATTTAAGGAGATATGGCCAATTTAAGTTTTTCATATGAAAAATTTGATTTTTCGAGGATTTTCATCAAAATTTTGATTTTTTGGGGGGTGGTCACGAATTAACCTTCTTTTCGCTCTAGGACGCATATTTAAGGAGATATGGCCAATTTAAGTTTTTCATATGAAAAATTTGATTTTTCGAGGATTTTCATCAAAAGTTTGATTTTTTGGGGGTGGTCACGAATTAACCTTCTTTTCGCTCTAGGACGCATATTTAAGGAGATATGGCCAATTTAAGTTTTTCATATAAAAAATTGGATTATTTGAGGATTTTCATCAAAATTTTGATTTTTTGGGGGTGGTCACGAATTAACCTTCTTTTCGCTCTAGGACGCATATTTAAGGAGATATGGCCAATTTAAGTTTTTCATATGAAAATTTTGATTTTTCGAGGATTTTCATCAAAAGTTTGATTTTTGCGGGGTGATCACGAATTAACCTTCTTTTCGCTCTAGGACGCATATTTAAGGAGATATGGCCAATTTAAGTTTTTCATATGAAAAATTTGATTTTTTTGAGGATTTTCATCAAAATTTTGAATTTTGGGGGGTGGTCACGAATTAACCTTCTTTTCGCTCTAGGACGCATATTTAAGGAGATATGGCCAATTTAAGTTTTTCATATAAAAAATTTGATTTTTTGAGGATTTTCATCAAAATTTTGATTTTTTGGGGGTGGTCACGAATTAACCTTCTTTTCGCTCTAGGACGCATATTTAAGGAGATATGGCCAATTTAAGTTTTTCATATGAAAAATTTGATTTTTTTGAGGATTTTCATCAAAATTTTGAATTTTGGGGGGTGGTCACGAATTAACCTTCTTTTCGCTCTAGGACGCATATTTAAGGAGATATGGCCAATTTAAGTTTTTCATATGAAAAATTTGATTTTTCGAGGATTTTCATCAAGATTTTGATTTTTGGGGGGTGGTCACGAATTAACCTTCTTTTCGCTCTAGGACGCATATTTAAGGAGATATGGCCAATTTAAGTTTTTCATATGAACATTTTGATTTTTCGAGGATTTTCATCAAAATTTTGAATTTTGGGGGGTGGTCACGAATTAACCTTCTTTTCGCTCTAGGACGCATATTTAAGGAGATATGGCCAATTTAAGTTTTTCATATGAAAATTTTGATTTTTCGAGGATTTTCATCAAAATTTTGAATTTTGGGGGGTGGTCACGAATTAACCTTCTTTTCGCTCTAGGACGCATATTTAAGGAGATATGACCAATTTAAGATTTTCATATGAAAAATTTGATTTTTCCAGGATTTTCATCAAAATTTTGATTTTTGCGGGGTGGTCACGAATTAACCTTCTTTTCGCTCTAGGACGCATATTTAAGGAGATATGGCCAATTTAAGTTTTTCATATGAAAAATTAGATTTTTCGAGGATTTTCATCAAAATTTTGAATTTTGGGGGGTGGTCACGAATTAACCTTCTTTTCGCTCTAGGACGCATATTTAAGGAGATATGGCCAATTTAAGTTTTTCATATAAAAAATTTGATTATTTGAGGATTTTCATCAAAATTTTGATTTTTGGGGGTGGTCACGAATTAACCTTCTTTTCGCTCTAGGACGCATATTTAAGGAGATATGGCCAATTTAAGTTTTTCATATGAAAAATTTGATTTTTCGAGGATTTTAATCAAAATTTTGAATTTTGGGGGGTGGTCACGAATTAACCTTCTTTTCGCTCTAGGACGCATATTTAAGGAGATATGGCCAATTTAAGTTTTTCATATGAAAAATTTGATTTTTCGAGGATTTTCATCAAGATTTTGATTTTTGGGGGGTGGTCACGAATTAACCTTCTTTTCGCTCTAGGACGCATATTTAAGGAGATATGGCCAATTTAAGTTTTTCATATGAAAATTTTGATTTTTCGAGGATTTTCATCAAAATTTTGAATTTTGGGGGGTGGTCACGAATTAACCTTCTTTTCGCTCTAGGACGCATATTTAAGGAGATATGACCGATTTAAGATTTTCATATGAAAAATTTGATTTTTCCAGGATTTTCATCAAAATTTTGATTTTTGCGGGGTGGTCACGAATTAACCTTCTTTTCGCTCTAGGACGCATATTTAAGGAGATATGGCCAATTAAAGTTTTTCATATAAAAAATTTGATTTTTTGAGGATTTTCATCAAAATTTTGATTTTTTGGGGGTGGTCACGAATTAACCTTCTTTTCGCTCTAGGACGCATATTTAAGGAGATATGGCCAATTTAAGTTTTTCATATGAAAAATTTGATTTTTCGAGGATTTTCATCAAGATTTTGATTTTTGGGGGGTGGTCACGAATTAACCTTCTTCTCGCTCTAGGACGCATATTTAAGGAGATATGGCCAATTTAAGTTTTTCATATGAAAATTTTGATTTTTCGAGGATTTTCATCAAAATTTTGAATTTTGGGGGGTGGTCACGAATTAACCTTCTTTTCGCTCTAGGACGCATATTTAAGGAGATATGACCAATTTAAGATTTTCATATGAAAAATTTGATTTTTCCAGGATTTTCATCAAAATTTTGATTTTTGCGGGGTGGTCACGAATTAACCTTCTTTTCGCTCTAAGACGCATATTTAAGGAGATATAGCCAATTAAAGTTTTTCATATAAAAAATTTGATTTTTTGAGGATTTTCATCAAAATTTTGATTTTTTGGGGGTGGTCACGAATTAACATTCTTTCCGCTCTAGGACGCATATTTAAGGAGATATGGCCAATTTAAGTTTTTCATATAAAAAATTTGATTTTTCGAGGATTTTCATAAAAATTTTGATTTTTGGGGGGTGGTCACGAATTAACCTTCTTTTCGCTCTAGGACGCATATTTAAGGAGATATGGCCAATTTAAGTTGTTCATATGAAAAATTTGATTTTTCCAGGATTTTCATCAAAATTTTGATTTTTTGGGGGGTGGTCACGAATTAACCTTCTTTTCGCTCTAGGACGCATATTTAAGGATATATGGCCAATTTAAGTTTTTCATATGAAAAATTCGATTTTTCGAGGATTTTCATCAAAATTTTGATTTTTGGGGGGGTGGTCACCAATTAACCTTCTTTTCGCTCTAGGACGCATATTTAAGGAGATATGGCCAATTTAAGTTTTTCATATGAAAAATTCGATTTTTCGAGGATTTTCATCAAAATTTTGATTTTTGGGGGGTGGTCACGAATTAACCTTCTTTTCGCTCTAGGACGCATATTTAAGGATATATGGCCAATTTAAGTTTTTCATATGAAAAATTTGATTTTTCGAGGATTTTCATCAAAATTTTGATTTTTTTGGGGTGGTCACGAATTAACCTTCTTTTCGCTCTAGGACGCATATTTAAGGAGATATGGCCAATTTAAGTTTTTCATATGAAAATTTTGATTTTTCGAGGATTTTCATCAAAATTTTGATTTTTGCGGGGTGGTCACGAATTAACCTTCTTTTCGCTCTAGGACGCATATTTAAGGAGATAGGCCAATTTAAGTTTTTCATATAAAAAATTGGATTATTTGAGGATTTTCATCAAAATTTTGATTTTTTGGGGGTGGTCACGAATTAACCTTCTTTTCGCTCTAGGACGCATATTTAAGGAGATATGGCCAATTTAAGTTTTTCATATGAAAATTTTGATTTTTCGAGGATTTTCATCAAAAGTTTGATTTTTGCGGGGTGATCACGAATTAACCTTCTTTTCGCTCTAGGACGCATATTTAAGGAGATATGGCCAATTTAAGTTTTTCATATGAAAAATTTGATTTTTCGAGGATTTTCAACAAAATTTTGATTTTTGCGGGGTGGTCACGAATTAACCTTCTTTTCGCTCAAGGACGCATATTTAAGGAGATAGGGCCAATTTAAGTTTTTCGTGTAAAAAATTTGGATTTTTTGAGGATTTTCATCAAAATTTTGATTTTTTGGGGGTGGTCACGAATTAACCTTCTTTTCGCTCTAGGACGCATATTTAAGGAGATATGGCCAATTAAAGTTTTTCATATGAAAAATTTGATTTTTTTGAGGATTTTCATCAAAATTTTGAATTTTGGGGGGTGGTCACGAATTAACCTTCTTTTCGCTCTAGGACGCATATTTAAGGAGATATGGCCAATTTAAGTTTTTCATATGAAAAATTTGATTTTTTTGAGGATTTTCATCAAAATTTTGAATTTTGGGGGGTGGTCACGGATTAACATTCTTTTCGCTCTAGGACGCATATTTAAGGAGATATGGCCAATTTAAGTTTTTCATATGAAAAAATTGATTTTTCGAGGATTTTCATCAAAATTTTGGTTTTTTGGGGGGTGGTCACGAATTAACCTTCTTTTCGCTCTAGGACGCATATTTAAGGAGATATGGCCAATTTAAGTTTTTCATATGAAAAATTTGATTTTTCGAGGATTTTCAACAAAATTTTGATTTTTGCGGCGTGGTCACGAATTAACCTTCTTTTCGCTCTAGGACGCATATTTAAGGAGATATGGCCAATTTAAGTTTTTCATATGAAAAATTTGATTTTTCGAGGATTTTCATCAAGATTTTGATTTTTGGGGGGTGGTCACGAATTAACCTTCTTTTCGCTCTAGGACGCATATTTAAGGAGATATGGCCAATTTAAGTTTTTCATATGAAAATTTTGATTTTTCGAAGATTTTCATCAAAATTTTGAATTTTGGGGGGTGGTCACGAATTAACCTTCTTTTCGCTCTAGGACGCATATTTAAGGAGATATGACCAATTTAAGATTTTCATATGAAAAATTTGATTTTTCCAGGATTTTCATCAAAATTTTGATTTTTGGGGGGTGGTCACGAATTAACCTTCTTTTCGCTCTAGGACGCATATTTAAGGAGATATGGCCAATTAAAGTTTTTCATATAAAAAATTTGATTTTTTGAGGATTTTCATCAAAATTTTGATTTTTTGGGGGTGGTCACGAATTAACCTTCTTTTCGCTCTAGGACGCATATTTAAGGAGATATGGCCAATTTAAGTTTTTCATATGAAAAATTTGATTTTTCGAGGATTTTCATCAAGATTTTGATTTTTGGGGGGTGGTCACGAATTAACCTTCTTTTCGCTCTAGGACGCATATTTAAGGAGATATGGTCAATTTAAGTTTTTCATATGAAAATTTTGATTTTTCGAGGATTTTCATCAAAATTTTGAATTTTGGGGGGTGGTCACGAATTAACCTTCTTTTCGCTCTAGGACGCATATTTAAGGAGATATGACCAATTTAAGATTTTCATATGAAAAATTTGATTTTTCCAGGATTTTCATCAAAATTTTGATTTTTGCGGGGTGGTCACGAATTAACCTTCTTTTCGCTCTAGGACGCATATTTAAGGAGATATGGCCAATTTAAGTTTTTCATATGAAAAATTAGATTTTTCGAGGATTTTCATCAAAATTTTGAATTTTGGGGGGTGGTCACGAATTAACCTTCTTTTCGCTCTAGGACGCATATTTAAGGAGATATGGCCAATTTAAGTTTTTCATATAAAAAATTTGATTATTTGAGGATTTTCATCAAAATTTTGATTTTTTGGGGGTGGTCACGAATTAACCTTCTTTTCGCTCTAGGACGCATATTTAAGGAGATATGGCCAATTTAAGTTTTTCATATGAAAAATTTGATTTTTCGAGGATTTTAATCAAAATTTTGAATTTTGGGGGGTGGTCACGAATTAACCTTCTTTTCGCTCTAGGACGCATATTTAAGGAGATATGGCCAATTTAAGTTTTTCATATGAAAAATTTGATTTTTCGAGGATTTTCATCAAGATTTTGATTTTTGGGGGGTGGTCACGAATTAACCTTCTTTTCGCTCTAGGACGCATATTTAAGGAGATATGGCCAATTTAAGTTTTTCATATGAAAAATTTGATTTTTCGAGGATTTTCATCAAAATTTTGTTTTTTTGGGGGTGGTCACGAATTAACCTTCTTTTCGCTCTAGGACGCATATTTAAGGAGATATGGCCAATTTAAGTTTTTCATATGAAAAATTTGATTTTTTTGAGGATTTTCATCAAAATTTTGAATTTTGGGGGGTGGTCACGAATTAACCTTCTTTTCGCTCTAGGACGCATATTTAAGGAGATATGGCCAATTTAAGTTTTTCATATGAAAAAATTGATTTTTCGAGGATTTTCATCAAAATTTTGATTTTTGGGGGGTGGTCACGAATTAACCTTCTTTTCGCTCTAGGACGCATATTTAAGGAGATATGGCCAATTTAAGTTTTTCATATGAAAAATTTGATTTTTCGAGGATTTTCAACAAAATTTTGATTTTTGCGGCGTGGTCACGAATTAACCTTCTTTTCGCTCTAGGACGCATATTTAAGGAGATATGGCCAATTTAAGTTTTTCATATGAAAAATTTGATTTTTCGAGGATTTTCATCAAGATTTTGATTTTTGGGGGGTGGTCACGAATTAACCTTCTTTTCGCTCTAGGACGCATATTTAAGGAGATATGGCCAATTTAAGTTTTTCATATGAAAATTTTGATTTTTCGAGGATTTTCATCAAAATTTTGAATTTTGGGGGGTGGTCACGAATTAACATTCTTTTCGCTCTAGGACGCATATTTAAGGAGATATGACCAATTTAAGATTTTCATATGAAAAATTTGATTTTTCCAGGATTTTCATCAAAATTTTGATTTTTGCGGGGTGGTCACGAATTAACCTTCTTTTCGCTCTAGGACGCATATTTAAGGAGATATGGCCAATTAAAGTTTTTCATATAAAAAATTTGATTTTTTGAGGATTTTCATCAAAATTTTGATTTTTTGGGGGTGGTCACGAATTAACCTTCTTTTCGCTCTAGGACGCATATTTAAGGAGATATGGCCAATTTAAGTTTTTCATATGAAAAATTTGATTTTTCGAGGATTTTCATCAAGATTTTGATTTTTGGGGGGTGGTCACGAATTAACCTTCTTTTCGCTCTAGGACGCATATTTAAGGAGATATGGCCAATTTAAGTTTTTCATATGAAAATTTTGATTTTTCGAGGATTTTCATCAAAATTTTGAATTTTGGGGGGTGGTCACGAATTAACCTTCTTTTCGCTCTAGGACGCATATTTAAGGAGATATGACCAATTTAAGATTTTCATATGAAAAATTTGATTTTTCCAGGATTTTCATCAAAATTTTGATTTTTGCGGGGTGGTCACGAATTAACCTTCTTTTCGCTCTAGGACGCATATTTAAGGAGATATGGCCAATTTAAGTTTTTCATATAAAAAATTTGATTATTTGAGGATTTTCATCAAAATTTTGATTTTTTGGGGGTGGTCACGAAATAACCTTTTCGCTCTAGGACGCATATTTAAGGAGATATGGCCAATTTAAGTTTTTCATATGAAAAATTTGATTTTTCGAGGATTTTAATCAAAATTTTGAATTTTGGGGGGTGGTCACGAATTAACCTTCTTTTCGCTCTAGGACGCATATTTAAGGAGATATGGCCAATTTAAGTTTTTCATATGAAAAATTTGATTTTTCGAGGATTTTCACCAAAATTTTGATTTTTGCGGGGTGGTCACGAATTAACCTTCTTTTCGCTCTAGGCCGCATATTTAAGGAGATATGGCCAATTTAAGTTTTTCATATGAAAAATTTGATTTTTCGAAGATTTTAATCAAAATTTTGATTTTTGGGGGGTGGTCACGAATTAACATTCTTTTCGCTCTAGGACGCATATTTAAGGAGATATGGCCAATTTAAGTTTTTCATATGAAAAATTTGATTTTTCGAGGATTTTCATCAAAATTTTGAATTTTGGGAGGTGGTCACCAATTAACCTTCTTTTCGCTCTAGGACGCATATTTAAGGAGATATGGCCAATTTAAGTTTTTCATATGAAAATTTTGATTTTTCGAGGATTTTCATCAAAATTTTGATTTTTGCGGGGTGGTCACGAATTAACCTTCTTTTCGCTCTAGGACGCATATTTAAGGAGATATGGCCAATTAAAGTTTTTCATATAAAAAATTTGATTTTTTGAGGATTTTCATCAAAATTTTGATTTTTTGGGGGTGGTCACGAATTAACATTCTTTTCGCTCTAGGACGCATATTTAAGGAGATATGGCCAATTTAAGTTTTTCATATGCAAAATTAGATTTTTCGAGGATTTTCATCAAAATTTTAAATTTTGGGGGGTGGTCACGAATTAACCTTCTTTTCGCTCTAGGACGCATGTTTAAGGAGATATGGCCAATTTAAGTTTTTCATATGAAAAATTTGATTTTTCGAGGATTTTCATCAAGATTTTGATTTTTGGGGGGTGGTCACGAATTAACCTTCTTTTCGCTCTAGGACGCATATTAAGGGAGATATGGCCAATTTAAGTTTTTCATATGAAAAATTTGATTTTTCGAGGATTTTCATCAAGATTTTGAATTTTGGGGGGTGGTCACGAATTAACCTTCTTTTCGCTCTAGGACGCATATTTAAGGAGATATGGCCAATTTAAGTTTTTCATATGAAAAATTTGATTTTTCGAGGATTTTCATCAAAATTTTGAATTTTGGGGGGTGGTCACGAATTAACCTTCTTTTCGCTCTAGGACGCATATTTAAGGAGATATGGCCAATTTAAGTTTTTCATATGAAAAATTTGATTTTTTTGAGGATTTTCATCAAAATTTTGAATTTTGGGGGGTGGTCACGAATTAACCTTCTTTTCGCTCTAGGACGCATATTTAAGGAGATATGGCCAATTTAAGTTTTTCATATGAAAAATTTGATTTTTCGAGGATTTTCACCAAAATTTTGATTTTTGCGGGGTGGTCACGAATTAACCTTCTTTTCGCTCTAGGCCGCATATTTAAGGAGATATGGCCAATTTAAGTTTTTCATATGAAAAATTTGATTTTTCGAGGATTTTAATCAAAATTTTGATTTTGGGGGGTGGTCACGAATTAACCTTCTTTTCGCTCTAGGACGCATATTTAAGGAGATATGGCCAATTTAAGTTTTTCATATGAAAAATTTGATTTTTCGAGGATTTTCATCAAAATTTTGAATTTTGGGAGGTGGTCACCAATTAACCTTCTTTTCGCTCTAGGACGCATATTTAAGGAGATATGGCCAATTTAAGTTTTTCATATGAAAATTTTGATTTTTTTGAGGATTTTCATCAAAATTTTGAATTTTGGGGGATGGTCACGAATTAACCTTCTTTTCGCTCTAGGACGCATATTTAAGGAGATATGGCCAATTTAAGTTTTTCATATAAAAAATTTGATTTTTTGAGGATTTTCATCAAAATTTTGATTTTTTGGGGGTGGTCACGAATTAACCTTCTTTTCGCTCTAGGACGCATATTTAAGGAGATATGGCCAATTTAAGTTTTTCATATGAAAATTTTGATTTTGCGAGGATTTTCATCAAAATTTTGATGTTTGCGGGGTGGTCACGAATTAACCTTCTTTTCGCTCTAGGACGCATATTTAAGGAGATATGGCCAATTAAAGTTTTTCATATAAAAAATTTGATTTTTTGAGGATTTTCATCAAAATTTTGAATTTTGGGGGGTGGTCACGAATTAACCTTCTATTCGCTCTAGGACGCATATTTAAGGAGATATGGCCAATTTAAGTTTTTCATATGAAAAATTTGATTTTTCGAAAATTTTGAATTTTGGGGGGTGGTCACGAATTAACCTTCTTTTCGCTCTAGGACGCATATTTAAGGAGATATGGCCAATTTAAGTTTTTCGTGTAAAAAATTTGATTTTTTGAGGATTTTCATCAAAATTTTGAATTTTGGGGGGTGGTCACGATTTAACCTTCTTTTCGCTCTAGGACGCATATTTAAGGAGATATGGCCAATTTAAGTTTTTCGTGTAAAAAATTTGATTTTTCGAGGATTTTCATCAAAATTTTGATTTTTTGGGGGTGGTCACGAATTAACCTTCTTTTCGCTCTAGGACGCATATTTAAGGAGATATGGCCAATTTAAGTTTTTCATATGAAAAATTTGATTTTTCGAGGATTTTCATCAAAATTTTGATTTTTGGGGGGTGGTCACGAATTAACCTTCTTTTCGCTCTAGGACGCATATTTAAGGAGATATGGCCAATTTAAGTTTTTCATATGAAAAATTTGATTTTTTTGAGGATTTTCATCAAAATTTTGATTTTTTGGGGGGTGGTCACGAATTAACCTTCTTTTCGATCTAGGACGCATATTTAAGGAGATATGGCCAATTTAAGTTTTTCATATGAAAAATTTGATTTTTCGAGGATTTTCATCAAATTTTGAATTTTGGGGGGTGGTCACGAATTAACCTTCTTTTCGCTCTAGGACGCATATTTAAGGAGATAGGCCAATTTAAGTTTTTCATATAAAAAATTTGATTATTTGAGGATTTTCATAAAGATTTTGATTTTTTGGGGGTGGTCACGAATTAACCTTCTTTTCGCTCTAGGACGCATATTTAAGGAGATATGGCCAATTTAAGTTTTTCATATGAAAAATTAGATTTTTCGAGGATTTTCATCAAAATTTTGAATTTTGGGGGGTGGTCACGAATTAACCTTCTTTTCGCTCTAGGACGCATATTTAAGGAGATATGGCCAATTTAAGTTTTTCATATAAAAAATTTGATTATTTGAGGATTTTAATCAAAATTTTGATTTTTTGGGGGTGGTCACGAATTAACCTTCTTTTCGCTCTAGGACGCATATTTAAGGAGATATGGCCAATTAAAGTTTTTCATTTAAAAAATTTGAATTTTTGAGGATTTTCATCAAAATTTTGATTTTTTGGGGGTGGTCACAAATTAACATTCTTTTCGCTCTAGGACGCATATTTAAGGAGATATGGCCAATTTAAGTTTTTCGTGTAAAAAATTGGATTTTTGAGGATTTTCATCAAAATTTTGATTTTTTGGGGGTGGTCACGAATTAACCTTCTTTTCGCTCTAGGACGCATATTTAAGGAGATATGGCCAATTTAAGTTTTTCATATGAAAAATTTGATTTTTCGAGGATTTTCATCAAAATTTTGATTTTTTGGTGGGTGGTCACGAATTAACCTTCTTTTCGCTCTAGGACGCATATTTAAGGAGATATGGCCAATTTAAGTTTTTCATATGAAAAATTTGATTTTTCGAGGATTTTCATCAAAATTTTGAATTTTGGGGTGTGGTCACGAATTAACCTTCTTTTCGCTCTAGGACGCATGTTTAAGGATTTTCATCAAATTTTTGATTTTTTGGGGGGTGGTCACGAATTAACCTTCTTTTCGCTCTAGGACGCATATTAAGGGAGATATGGCCAATTTAAGTTTTTCATATGAAAAATTTGATTTTTCGAGGATTTTCATCAAAATTTTAAATTTTGGGGGGTGGTCACGAATTAACCTTCTTTTCGCTCTAGGACGCATATTAAGGGAGATATGGCCAATTAAAGTTTTTCATATAAAAAATTTGATTTTTTGGGGGTGGTCACGAATTAACATTCTTTTCGCTCTAGGACGCATATTTAAGGAGATATGGCCAATTTAAGTTTTTCATATGAAAAATTAGATTTTTCGAGGATTTTCATCAAAATTTTAAATTTTGGGGGGTGGTCACGAATTAACCTTCTTTTCGCTCTAGGACGCATATTTAAAGAGATATGGCCAATTTAAGTTTTTCATATGAAAAATTTGATTTTTCGAGGATTTTCATCAAAATTTTGAATTTTGGGGGGTGGTCACGAATTAACATTCTTTTCGCTCTAGGACGCATATTTAAGGAGATATGGCCAATTTAAGTTTTTCATATGAAAAATTTGATTTTTCGAGGATTTTCATCAAAATTTTGAATTGTGGGGGTGGTCACGAATTAACCTTCTTTTCGCTCTAGGACGCATATTTAAAGAGATATGGCCAATTTAAGTTTTTCATATGAAAAATTTGATTTTTCGAGGATTTTCATCAAAATTTTGAATTTTGGGGGGTGGTCACGAATTAACCTTCTTTTCGCTCTAGGACGCATATTTAAGGAGATATGGCCAATTTAAGTTTTTCATATGAAAAATTAGATTTTTCGAGGATTTTCATCAAAATTTTGAATTTTGGGGGGTGGTCACGAATTAACCTTCTTTTCGCTCTAGGACGCATATTTAAGGAGATATGGCCAATTTAAGTTTTTCATATAAAAAATTTGATTATTTGAGGATTTTCATCAAAATTTTGATTTTTTGGGGGTGGTCACGAATTAACCTTCTTTTCGCTCTAGGACGCATATTTAAGGAGATATGGCCCATTTAAGTTTTTCATATGAAAATTTTGATTTTTCGAGGATTTTCATCAAAATTTTGAATTTTGGGGGGTGGTCACGAATTAACCTTCTTTTCGCTCTAGGACGCATATTTAAGGAGATATGGCCAATTAAAGTTTTTCATATAAAAAATTTGATTTTTTGGGGGTGGTCACGAATTAACATTCTTTTCGCTCTAGGACGCATATTTAAGGAGATATGGCCAATTTAAGTTTTTCATATGAAAAATTAGATTTTTCGAGGATTTTCATCAAAATTTTAAATTTTGGGGGGTGGTCACGAATTAACCTTCTTTTCGCTCTAGGACGCATGTTTAAGGAGATATGGCCAATTTAAGTTTTTCATATGAAAAATTTGATTTTTCGAGGATTTTCATCAAAATTTTGATTTTTTGGGGGGTGGTCACGAATTAACCTTCTTTTCGCTCTAGTACGCATATTAAGGGAGATATGGCCAATTTAAGTTTTTCATATGAAAAATTTGATTTTTCGAGGATTTTCATCAAAATTTTGAATTTTGGGGGGTGGTCACGAATTAACCTTCTTTTCGCTCTAGTACGCATATTTAAGGAGATATGGCCAATTTAAGTTTTTCATATGAAAAATTTGATTTTTCGAGGATTTTCATCAAAATTTTGAATTTTGGGGGGTGGTCACGAATTAACCTTCTTTTCGCTCTAGGACGCATATTTAAGGAGATATGGCCAATTTAAGTTTTTCATATGAAAAATTTGATTTTTTTGAGGATTTTCATCAAAATTTTGAATTTTGGGGGGTGGTCACGAATTAACCTTCTTTTCGCTCTAGGACGCATATTTAAGGAGATATGGCCAATTTAAGTTTTTCATATGAAAAATTTGATTTTTCGAGGATTTTCACCAAAATTTTGATTTTTGCGGGGTGGTCACGAATTAACCTTCTTTTCGCTCTAGGCCGCATATTTAAGGAGATATGGCCAATTTAAGTTTTTCATATGAAAAATTTGATTTTTCGAGGATTTTAATCAAAATTTTGATTTTTGGGGGGTGGTCACGAATTAACCTTCTTTTCGCTCTAGGACGCATATTTAAGGAGATATGGCCAATTTAAGTTTTTCATATGAAAATTTTGATTTTTTTGAGGATTTTCATCAAAATTTTGAATTTTGGGAGGTGGTCACCAATTAACCTTCTTTTCGCTCTAGGACGCATATTTAAGGAGATATGGCCAATTTAAGTTTTTCATATGAAAATTTTGATTTTTTTGAGGATTTTCATCAAAATTTTGAATTTTGGGGGATGGTCACGATTTAACCTTCTTTTCGCTCTAGGACGCATATTTAAGGAGATATGGCCAATTTAAGTTTTTCATATAAAAAATTTGATTTTTTGAGGATTTTCATCAAAATTTTGATTTTTTGGGGGTGGTCACGAATTAACCTTCTTTTCGCTCTAGGACGCATATTTAAGGAGATATGGACAATTTAAGTTTTTCATATGAAAATTTTGATTTTTCGAGGATTTTCATCAAAATTTTGAATTTTGGGGGGTGGTCACGAATTAACCTTCTTTTCGCTCTAGGACGCATATTTAAGGAGATATGGCCAATTTAAGTTTTTCATATGAAAAATTTGATTTTTCGAGGATTTTCATCAAAATTTTGAATTTTGGGGGGTGGTCACGAATTAACCTTCTTTTCGCTCTAGGACGCATATTTAAGGAGATATGGCCAATTTAAGTTTTTCATATGAAAAATTTGATTTTTTTGAGGATTTTCATCAAAATTTTGAATTTTGGGGGTGGTCACGAATTAACCTTCTTTTCGCTCTAGGACGCATATTTAAGGAGATATGGCCAATTTAAGTTTTTCATATGAAAAATTTGATTTTTCGAGGATTTTCACCAAAATTTTGATTTTTGCGGGGTGGTCACGAATTAACCTTCTTTTCGCTCTAGGCCGCATATTTAAGGAGATATGGCCAATTTAAGTTTTTCATATGAAAAATTTGATTTTTCGAGGATTTTAATCAAAATTTTGATTTTTGGGGGGTGGTCACGAATTAACCTTCTTTTCGCTCTAGGACGCATATTTAAGGAGATATGGCCAATTTAAGTTTTTCATATGAAAAATTTGATTTTTCGAGGATTTTCATCAAAATTTTGAATTTTGGGAGGTGGTCACCAATTAACCTTCTTTTCGCTCTAGGACGCATATTTAAGGAGATATGGCCAATTTAAGTTTTTCATATGAAAATTTTGATTTTTTTGAGGATTTTCATCAAAATTTTGAATTTTGGGGGATGGTCACGATTTAACCTTCTTTTCGCTCTAGGACGCATATTTAAGGAGATATGGCCAATTTAAGTTTTTCATATAAAAAATTTGATTTTTTGAGGATTTTCATCAAAATTTTGATTTTTTGGGGGTGGTCACGAATTAACCTTCTTTTCGCTCTAGGACGCATATTTAAGGAGATATGGCCAATTTAAGTTTTTCATATGAAAATTTTGATTTTTCGAGGATTTTCATCAAAATTTTGATGTTTGCGGGGTGGTCACGAATTAACCTTCTTTTCGCTCTAGGACGCATATTTAAGGAGATATGGCCAATTAAAGTTTTTCATATAAAAAATTTGATTTTTTGAGGATTTTCATCAAAATTTTGAATTTTGGGGGGTGGTCACGAATTAACCTTCTATTCGCTCTAGGACGCATATTTAAGGAGATATGGCCAATTTAAGTTTTTCATATGAAAAATTTGATTTTGCGAAAATTTTGAATTTTGGGGGGTGGTCACGAATTAACCTTCTTTTCGCTCTAGGACGCATATTTAAGGAGATATGGCCAATTTAAGTTTTTCGTGTAAAAAATTTGATTTTTTGAGGATTTTCATCAAAATTTTGAATTTTGGGGGGTGGTCACGAATTAACCTTCTTTTCGCTCTAGGACGCATATTTAAGGAGATATGGCCAATTTAAGTTTTTCATATGAAAAATTTGATTTTTTTGAGGATTTTCATCAAAATTTTGAATTTTGGGGGGTGGTCACGAATTAACCTTCTTTTCGCTCTAGGACGCATATTTAAGGAGATATGGCCAATTTAAGTTTTTCGTGTAAAAAATTTGATTTTTCGAGGATTTTCAACAAGATTTTGATTTTTTGGGGGTGGTCACGAATTAACCTTCTTTTCGCTCTAGGACGCATATTTAAGGAGATATGGCCAATTTAAGTTTTTCATATGAAAAATTTGATTTTTCGAGGATTTTCATCAAAATTTTGATTTTTGGGGGGTGGTCACGAATTAACCTTCTTTTCGCTCTAGGACGCATATTTAAGGAGATATGGCCAATTTAAGTTTTTCATATGAAAAATTTGATTTTTCCAGGATTTTCATCAAAATTTTGATTTTTTGGGGGGTGGTCACGAATTAACGTTCTTTTCGCTCTAGGACGCATATTTAAGGAGATATGGCCAATTTAAGTTTTTCATATGAAAAATTTGATTTTTCGAGGATTTTCATCAAAATTTTGAATTTTGGGGGTGGTCACGAATTAACCTTCTTTTCGCTCTAGGACGCATATTTAAGGAGATAGGCCAATTTAAGTTTTTCATATAAAAAATTTGATTATTTGAGGATTTTCATAAAAATTTTGATTTTTTGGGGGTGGTCACGAATTAACCTTCTTTTCGCTCTAGGACGCATATTTAAGGAGATATGGCCACTTTAAGTTTTTCATATGAAAAATTTGATTTTTCGAGGATTTTCATCAAGATTTTGAATTTTGGGGGGTGGTCACGAATTAACCTTCTTTTCGCTCTAGGACGCCTATTTAAGGAGATATGGCCAATTTAAGTTTTTCGTATGAAAAATTTGATTTTTCGAGGATTTTCATCAAAATTTTGAATTTTGGGGGGTGGTCACGAATTAACCTTCTTTTCGCTCTAGGACGCATATTTAAGGAGATATGGCCAATTTAAGTTTTTCATATGAAAAATTTAATTTTTCGAGGAATTAACCTTCTTTTCGCTCTAGGACGCATATTTAAGGAGATATGGCCAATTTAAGTTTTTCATATGAAAAATTTGATTTTTCGAGGATTTTCACCAAAATTTTGATTTTTGCGGGGTGGTCACGAATTAACCTTCTTTTCGCTCTAGGCCGCATATTTAAGGAGATATGGCCAATTTAAGTTTTTCATATGAAAATTTTGATTTTTTTGAGGATTTTCATCAAAATTTTGAATTTTGGGGGATGGTCACGAATTAACCTTCTTTTCGCTCTAGGACGCATATTTAAGGAGATATGGCCAATTTAAGTTTTTCATATAAAAAATTTGATTTTTTGAGGATTTTCATCAAAATTTTGATTTTTTGGGGGTGGTCACGAATTAACCTTCTTTTCGCTCTAGGACGCATATTTAAGGAGATATGGCCAATTAAAGTTTTTCATATAAAAAATTTGATTTTTTGAGGATTTTCATCAAAATTTTGAATTTTGGGGGGTGGTCACGAATTAACCTTCTATTCGCTCTAGGACGCATATTTAAGGAGATATGGCCAATTTAAGTTTTTCATATGAAAAATTTGATTTTTCGAGGATTTTCATCAAAATTTTGAATTTTGGGGGGTGGTCACGAATTAACCTTCTTTTCGCTCTAGGACGCATATTTAAGGAGATATGGCCAATTTAAGTTTTTCGTGTAAAAAATTTGATTTTTTGAGGATTTTCATCAAAATTTTGAATTTTGGGGGGTGGTCACGAATTAACCTTCTTTTCGCTCTAGGACGCATATTTAAGGAGATATGGCCAATTTAAGTTTTTCATATGAAAAATTTGATTTTTTTGAGGATTTTCATCAAAATTTTGAATTTTGGGGGGTGGTCACGAATTAACCTTCTTTTCGCTCTAGGACGCATATTTAAGGAGATATGGCCAATTTAAGTTTTTCGTGTAAAAAATTTGATTTTTCGAGGATTTTCAACAAAATTTTGATTTTTTGGGGGTGGTCACGAATTAACCTTCTTTTCGCTCTAGGACGCATATTTAAGGAGATATGGCCAATTTAAGTTTTTCATATGAAAAATTTGATTTTTCGAGGATTTTCATCAAAATTTTGATTTTTGGGGGGTGGTCACGAATTAACCTTCTTTTCGCTCTAGGACGCATATTTAAGGAGATATGGCCAATTTAAGTTTTTCATATGAAAAATTTGATTTTTCCAGGATTTTCATCAAAATTTTGATTTTTTGGGGGGTGGTCACGAATTAACCTTCTTTTCGCTCTAGGACGCATATTTAAGGAGATATGGCCAATTTAAGTTTTTCATATGAAAAATTTGATTTTTCGAGGATTTTCATCAAAATTTTGAATTTTGGGGGGTGGTCACGAATTAACCTTCTTTTCGCTCTAGGACGCATATTTAAGGAGATATGGCCAATTTAAGTTTTTCATATGAAAAATTTGATTTTTTTGAGGATTTTCATCAAAATTTTGAATTTTGGGGGGTGGTCACGAATTAACCTTCTTTTCGCTCTAGGACGCATATTTAAGGAGATATGGCCAATTTAAGTTTTTCATATGAAAAATTTGATTTTTCGAGGATTTTCACCAAAATTTTGATTTTTGCGGGGTGGTCACGAATTAACCTTCTTTTCGCTCTAGGCCGCATATTTAAGGAGATATGGCCAATTTAAGTTTCTCATATGAAAAATTAGATTTTTCGAGGATTTTAATCAAAATTTTGATTTTTGGGGGGTGGTCACGAATTAACCTTCTTTTCGCTCTAGGACGCATATTTAAGGAGATATGGCCAATTTAAGTTTTTCATATGAAAAATTTGATTTTTCGAGGATTTTCATCAAAATTTTGAATTTTGGGAGGTGGTCACCAATTAACCTTCTTTTCGCTCTAGGACGCATATTTAAGGAGATATGGCCAATTTAAGTTTTTCATATGAAAATTTTGATTTTTTTGAGGATTTTCATCAAAATTTTGAATTTTGGGGGATGGTCACGATTTAACCTTCTTTTCGCTCTAGGACGCATATTTAAGGAGATATGGCCAATTTAAGTTTTTCATATAAAAAATTTGATTTTTTGAGGATTTTCATCAAAATTTTGATTTTTTGGGGGTGGTCACGAATTAACCTTCTTTTCGCTCTAGGACGCATATTTAAGGAGATATGGCCAATTTAAGTTTTTCATATGAAAATTTTGATTTTTCGAGGATTTTCATCAAAATTTTGAATTTTGGGGGGTGGTCACGAATTAACCTTCTTTTCGCTCTAGGACGCATATTTAAGGAGATATGGCCAATTTAAGTTTTTCATATGAAAAATTTGATTTTTCGAGGATTTTCATCAAAATTTTGAATTTTGGGGGGTGGTCACGAATTAACCTTCTTTTCGCTCTAGGACGCATATTTAAGGAGATATGGCCAATTTAAGTTTTTCATATGAAAAATTTGATTTTTTTGAGGATTTTCATCAAAATTTTGAATTTTGGGGGGTGGTCACGAATTAACCTTCTTTTCGCTCTAGGACGCATATTTAAGGAGATATGGCCAATTTAAGTTTTTCATATGAAAAATTTGATTTTTCGAGGATTTTCACCAAAATTTTGATTTTTGCGGGGTGGTCACGAATTAACCTTCTTTTCGCTCTAGGCCGCATATTTAAGGAGATATGGCCAATTTAAGTTTTTCATATGAAAAATTTGATTTTTCGAGGATTTTAATCAAAATTTTGATTTTTGGGGGGTGGTCACGAATTAACCTTCTTTTCGCTCTAGGACGCATATTTAAGGAGATATGGCCAATTTAAGTTTTTCATATGAAAAATTTGATTTTTCGAGGATTTTCATCAAAAATTTGAATTTTGGGAGGTGGTCACCAATTAACCTTCTTTTCGCTCTAGGACGCATATTTAAGGAGATATGGCCAATTTAAGTTTTTCATATGAAAATTTTGATTTTTTTGAGGATTTTCATCAAAATTTTGAATTTTGGGGGATGGTCACGATTTAACCTTCTTTTCGCTCTAGGACGCATATTTAAGGAGATATGGCCAATTTAAGTTTTTCATATAAAAAATTTGATTTTTTGAGGATTTTCATCAAAATTTTGATTTTTTGGGGGTGGTCACGAATTAACCTTCTTTTCGCTCTAGGACGCATATTTAAGGAGATATGGCCAATTTAAGTTTTTCATATGAAAATTTTGATTTTTCGAGGATTTTCATCAAAATTTTGATGTTTGCGGGGTGGTCACGAATTAACCTTCTTTTCGCTCTAGGACGCATATTTAAGGAGATATGGCCAATTAAAGTTTTTCATATAAAAAATTTGATTTTTTGAGGATTTTCATCAAAATTTTGAATTTTGGGGGGTGGTCACGAATTAACCTTCTATTCGCTCTAGGACGCATATTTAAGGAGATATGGCCAATTTAAGTTTTTCATATGAAAAATTTGATTTTTCGAGGATTTTCATCAAAATTTTGAATTTTGGGGGGTGGTCACGAATTAACCTTCTTTTCGCTCTAGGACGCATATTTAAGGAGATATGGCCAATTTAAGTTTTTCGTGTAAAAAATTTGATTTTTTGAGGATTTTCATCAAAATTTTGAATTTTGGGGGGTGGTCACGAATTAACCTTCTTTTCGCTCTAGGACGCATATTTAAGGAGATATGGCCAATTTAAGTTTTTCATATGAAAAATTTGATTTTTTTGAGGATTTTCATCAAAATTTTGAATTTTGGGGGGGTGGTCACGAATTAACCTTCTTTTCGCTCTAGGACGCATATTTAAGGAGATATGGCCAATTTAAGTTTTTCGTGTAAAAAATTTGATTTTTCGAGGATTTTCAACAAAATTTTGATTTTTTGGGGGTGGTCACGAATTAACCTTCTTTTCGCTCTAGGACGCATATTTAAGGAGATATGGCCAATTTAAGTTTTTCATATGAAAAATTTGATTTTTCGAGGATTTTCATCAAAATTTTGATTTTTGGGGGGTGGTCACGAATTAACCTTCTTTTCGCTCTAGGACGCATATTTAAGGAGATATGGCCAATTTAAGTTTTTCATATGAAAAATTTGATTTTTCCAGGATTTTCATCAAAATTTTGATTTTTTGGGGGGTGGTCACGAATTAACCTTCTTTTCGCTCTAGGACGCATATTTAAGGAGATATGGCCAATTTAAGTTTTTCATATGAAAAATTTGATTTTTCGAGGATTTTCATCAAAATTTTGAATTTTGGGGGGTGGTCACGAATTAACCTTCTTTTCGCTCTAGGACGCATATTTAAGGAGATATGGCCAATTTAAGTTTTTCATATGAAAAATTTGATTTTTTTGAGGATTTTCATCAAAATTTTGAATTTTGGGGGGTGGTCACGAATTAACCTTCTTTTCGCTCTAGGACGCATATTTAAGGAGATATGGCCAATTTAAGTTTTTCATATGAAAAATTTGATTTTTCGAGGATTTTCACCAAAATTTTGATTTTTGCGGGGTGGTCACGAATTAACCTTCTTTTCGCTCTAGGCCGCATATTTAAGGAGATATGGCCAATTTAAGTTTTTCATATGAAAAATTTGATTTTTCGAGGATTTTAATCAAAATTTTGATTTTTGGGGGGTGGTCACGAATTAACCTTCTTTTCGCTCTAGGACGCATATTTAAGGAGATATGGCCAATTTAAGTTTTTCATATGAAAAATTTGATTTTTCGAGGATTTTCATCAAAATTTTGAATTTTGGGAGGTGGTCACCAATTAACCTTCTTTTCGCTCTAGGACGCATATTTAAGGAGATATGGCCAATTTAAGTTTTTCATATGAAAATTTTGATTTTTTTGAGGATTTTCATCAAAATTTTGAATTTTGGGGGATGGTCACGATTTAACCTTCTTTTCGCACTAGGACGCATATTTAAGGAGATATGGCCAATTTAAGTTTTTCATATAAAAAATTTGATTTTTTGAGGATTTTCATCAAAATTTTGATTTTTTGGGGGTGGTCACGAATTAACCTTCTTTTCGCTCTAGGACGCATATTTAAGGAGATATGGCCAATTTAAGTTTTTCATATGAAAATTTTGATTTTTCGAGGATTTTCATCAAAATTTTGAATTTTGGGGGGTGGTCACGAATTAACCTTCTTTTCGCTCTAGGACGCATATTTAAGGAGATATGGCCAATTTAAGTTTTTCATATGAAAAATTTGATTTTTCGAGGATTTTCATCAAAATTTTGAATTTTGGGGGGTGGTCACGAATTAACCTTCTTTTCGCTCTAGGACGCATATTTAAGGAGATATGGCCAATTTAAGTTTTTCATATGAAAAATTTGATTTTTTTGAGGATTTTCATCAAAATTTTGAATTTTGGGGGGTGGTCACGAATTAACCTTCTTTTCGCTCTAGGACGCATATTTAAGGAGATATGGCCAATTTAAGTTTTTCATATGAAAAATTTGATTTTTCGAGGATTTTCACCAAAATTTTGATTTTTGCGGGGTGGTCACGAATTAACCTTCTTTTCGCTCTAGGCCGCATATTTAAGGAGATATGGCCAATTTAAGTTTTTCATATGAAAAATTTGATTTTTCGAGGATTTTAATCAAAATTTTGATTTTTGGGGGGTGGTCACGAATTAACCTTCTTTTCGCTCTAGGACGCATATTTAAGGAGATATGGCCAATTTAAGTTTTTCATATGAAAAATTTGATTTTTCGAGGATTTTCATCAAAATTTTGAATTTTGGGAGGTGGTCACCAATTAACCTTCTTTTCGCTCTAGGACGCATATTTAAGGAGATATGGCCAATTTAAGTTTTTCATATGAAAATTTTGATTTTTTTGAGGATTTTCATCAAAATTTTGAATTTTGGGGGATGGTCACGATTTAACCTTCTTTTCGCCCCCCATATGAATTTTGGGGGGGTGGTCACGAATTAACCTTCTTTTCGCTCTAGGACGCATATTTAAGGAGATATGGCCAATTTAAGTTTTTCGTGTAAAAAATTTGATTTTTCGAGGATTTTCAACAAAATTTTGATTTTTTGGGGGTGGTCACGAATTAACCTTCTTTTCGCTCTAGGACGCATATTTAAGGAGATATGGCCAATTTAAGTTTTTCATATGAAAAATTTGATTTTTCGAGGATTTTCATCAAAATTTTGATTTTTGGGGGGTGGTCACGAATTAACCTTCTTTTCGCTCTAGGACGCATATTTAAGGAGATATGGCCAATTTAAGTTTTTCATATGAAAAATTTGATTTTTCCAGGATTTTCATCAAAATTTTGATTTTTTGGGGGGTGGTCACGAATTAACCTTCTTTTCGCTCTAGGACGCATATTTAAGGAGATATGGCCAATTTAAGTTTTTCATATGAAAAATTTGATTTTTCGAGGATTTTCATCATAATTTTGAATTTTGGGGGGTGGTCACGAATTAACCTTCTTTTCGCTCTAGGACGCATATTTAAGGAGATATGGCCAATTTAAGTTTTTCATATGAAAAATTTGATTTTTTTGAGGATTTTCATCAAAATTTTGAATTTTGGGGGGTGGTCACGAATTAACCTTCTTTTCGCTCTAGGACGCATATTTAAGGAGATATGGCCAATTTAAGTTTTTCATATGAAAAATTTGATTTTTCGAGGATTTTCACCAAAATTTTGATTTTTGCGGGGTGGTCACGAATTAACCTTCTTTTCGCTCTAGGCCGCATATTTAAGGAGATATGGCCAATTTAAGTTTTTCATATGAAAAATTTGATTTTTCGAGGATTTTAATCAAAATTTTGATTTTTGGGGGGTGGTCACGAATTAACCTTCTTTTCGCTCTAGGACGCATATTTAAGGAGATATGGCCAATTTAAGTTTTTCATATGAAAAATTTGATTTTTCGAGGATTTTCATCAAAATTTTGAATTTTGGGAGGTGGTCACCAATTAACCTTCTTTTCGCTCTAGGACGCATATTTAAGGAGATATGGCCAATTTAAGTTTTTCATATGAAAATTTTGATTTTTTTGAGGATTTTCATCAAAATTTTGAATTTTGGGGGATGGTCACGATTTAACCTTCTTTTCGCACTAGGACGCATATTTAAGGAGATATGGCCAATTTAAGTTTTTCATATAAAAAATTTGATTTTTTGAGGATTTTCATCAAAATTTTGATTTTTTGGGGGTGGTCACGAATTAACCTTCTTTTCGCTCTAGGACGCATATTTAAGGAGATATGGCCAATTTAAGTTTTTCATATGAAAATTTTGATTTTTCGAGGATTTTCATCAAAATTTTGAATTTTGGGGGGTGGTCACGAATTAACCTTCTTTTCGCTCTAGGACGCATATTTAAGGAGATATGGCCAATTTAAGTTTTTCGTGTAAAAAATTTGATTTTTTGAGGATTTTCATCAAAATTTTGAATTTTGGGGGGTGGTCACGAATTAACCTACTTTTCGCTCTAGGACGCATATTTAAGGAGATATGGCCAATTTAAGTTTTTCATATGAAAAATTTGATTTTTTTGAGGATTTTCATCAAAATTTTGAATTTTGGGGGGTGGTCACGAATTAACCTTCTTTTCGCTCTAGGACGCATATTTAAGGAGATATGGCCAATTTAAGTTTTTCATATGAAAAATTTGATTTTTCGAGGATTTTCACCAAAATTTTGATTTTTGCGGGGTGGTCACGAATTAACCTTCTTTTCGCTCTAGGCCGCATATTTAAGGAGATATGGCCAATTTAAGTTTTTCATATGAAAAATTTGATTTTTCGAGGATTTTAATCAAAATTTTGATTTTTGGGGGGTGGTCACGAATTAACCTTCTTTTCGCTCTAGGACGCATATTTAAGGAGATATGGCCAATTTAAGTTTTTCATATGAAAAATTTGATTTTTCGAGGATTTTCATCAAAATTTTGAATTTTGGGAGGTGGTCACCAATTAACCTTCTTTTCGCTCTAGGACGCATATTTAAGGAGATATGGCCAATTTAAGTTTTTCATATGAAAATTTTGATTTTTTTGAGGATTTTCATCAAAATTTTGAATTTTGGGGGATGGTCACGATTTAACCTTCTTTTCGCTCTAGGACGCATATTTAAGGAGATATGGCCAATTTAAGTTTTTCATATAAAAAATTTGATTTTTTGAGGATTTTCATCAAAATTTTGATTTTTTGGGGGTGGTCACGAATTAACCTTCTTTTCGCTCTAGGACGCATATTTAAGGAGATATGGCCAATTTAAGTTTTTCATATGAAAATTTTGATTTTTCGAGGATTTTCATCAAAATTTTGATGTTTGCGGGGTGGTCACGAATTAACCTTCTTTTCGCTCTAGGACGAATATTTAAGGAGATATGGCCAATTAAAGTTTTTCATATAAAAAATTTGATTTTTTGAGGATTTTCATCAAAATTTTGAATTTTGGGGGGTGGTCACGAATTAACCTTCTATTCGCTCTAGGACGCATATTTAAGGAGATATGGCCAATTTAAGTTTTTCATATGAAAAATTTGATTTTGCGAAAATTTTGAATTTTGGGGGGTGGTCACGAATTAACCTTCTTTTCGCTCTAGGACGCATATTTAAGGAGATATGGCCAATTTAAGTTTTTCGTGTAAAAAATTTGATTTTTTGAGGATTTTCATCAAAATTTTGAATTTTGGGGGGTGGTCACGAATTAACCTTCTTTTCGCTCTAGGACGCATATTTAAGGAGATATGGCCAATTTAAGTTTTTCATATGAAAAATTTGATTTTTTTGAGGATTTTCATCAAAATTTTGAATTTTGGGGGGTGGTCACGAATTAACCTTCTTTTCGCTCTAGGACGCATATTTAAGGAGATATGGCCAATTTAAGTTTTTCGTGTAAAAAATTTGATTTTTCGAGGATTTTCAACAAGATTTTGATTTTTTGGGGGTGGTCACGAATTAACCTTCTTTTCGCTCTAGGACGCATATTTAAGGAGATATGGCCAATTTAAGTTTTTCATATGAAAAATTTGATTTTTCCAGGATTTTCATCAAAATTTTGATTTTTTGGGGGGTGGTCACGAATTAACCTTCTTTTCGCTCTAGGACGCATATTTAAGGAGATATGGCCAATTTAAGTTTTTCATATGAAAAATTTGATTTTTCGAGGATTTTCATCAAAATTTTGAATTTTGGGGGGTGGTCACGAATTAACCTTCTTTTCGCTCTAGGACGCATATTTAAGGAGATAGGCCAATTTAAGTTTTTCATATAAAAAATTTGATTATTTGAGGATTTTCATAAAAATTTTGATTTTTTGGGGGTGGTCACGAATTAACCTTCTTTTCGCTCTAGGACGCATATTTAAGGAGATATGGCCAATTTAAGTTTTTCATATGAAAAATTTGATTTTTCGAGGATTTTCATCAAAATTTTAAATTTTGGGGGGTGGTCACGAATTAACCTTCTTTTCGCTCTAGGACGCATATTTAAGGAGATATGGCCAATTTAAGTTTTTCATATGAAAATTTTGATTTTTTTGAGGATTTTCATCAAAATTTTGAATTTTGGGGGATGGTCACGATTTAACCTTCTTTTCGCTCTAGGACGCATATTTAAGGAGATATGGCCAATTTAAGTTTTTCATATGAAAATTTTGATTTTTTTGAGGATTTTCATCAAAATTTTGAATTTTGGGGGATGGTCACGATTTAACCTTCTTTTCGCTCTAGGACGCATATTTAAGGAGATATGGCCAATTTAAGTTTTTCATATAAAAAATTTGATTTTTTGAGGATTTTCATCAAAATTTTGATTTTTTGGGGGTGGTCACGAATTAACCTTCTTTTCGCTCTAGGACGCATATTTAAGGAGATATGGCCAATTTAAGTTTTTCATATGAAAATTTTGATTTTTCGAGGATTTTCATCAAAATTTTGAATTTTGGGGGGTGGTCACGAATTAACCTTCTTTTCGCTCTAGGACGCATATTTAAGGAGATATGGCCAATTTAAGTTTTTCATATGAAAAATTTGATTTTTCGAGGATTTTCATCAAAATTTTGAATTTTGGGGGGTGGTCACGAATTAACCTTCTTTTCGCTCTAGGACGCATATTTAAGGAGATATGGCCAATTTAAGTTTTTCATATGAAAAATTTGATTTTTTTGAGGATTTTCATCAAAATTTTGAATTTTGGGGGGTGGTCACGAATTAACCTTCTTTTCGCTCTAGGACGCATATTTAAGGAGATATGGCCAATTTAAGTTTTTCATATGAAAAATTTGATTTTTCGAGGATTTTCACCAAAATTTTGATTTTTGCGGGGTGGTCACGAATTAACCTTCTTTTCGCTCTAGGCCGCATATTTAAGGAGATATGGCCAATTTAAGTTTTTCATATGAAAAATTTGATTTTTCGAGGATTTTAATCAAAATTTTGATTTTTGGGGGGTGGTCACGAATTAACCTTCTTTTCGCTCTAGGACGCATATTTAAGGAGATATGGCCAATTTAAGTTTTTCATATGAAAAATTTGATTTTTCGAGGATTTTCATCAAAATTTTGAATTTTGGGAGGTGGTCACCAATTAACCTTCTTTTCGCTCTAGGACGCATATTTAAGGAGATATGGCCAATTTAAGTTTTTCATATGAAAATTTTGATTTTTTTGAGGATTTTCATCAAAATTTTGAATTTTGGGGGATGGTCACGATTTAACCTTCTTTTCGCTCTAGGACGCATATTTAAGGAGATATGGCCAATTTAAGTTTTTCATATAAAAAATTTGATTTTTTGAGGATTTTCATCAAAATTTTGATTTTTTGGGGGTGGTCACGAATTAACCTTCTTTTCGCTCTAGGACGCATATTTAAGGAGATATGGCCAATTTAAGTTTTTCATATGAAAATTTTGATTTTTCGAGGATTTTCATCAAAATTTTGATGTTTGCGGGGTGGTCACGAATTAACCTTCTTTTCGCTCTAGGACGCATATTTAAGGAGATATGGCCAATTAAAGTTTTTCATATAAAAAATTTGATTTTTTGAGGATTTTCATCAAAATTTTGAATTTTGGGGGGTGGTCACGAATTAACCTTCTATTCGCTCTAGGACGCATATTTAAGGAGATATGGCCAATTTAAGTTTTTCATATGAAAAACTTGATTTTGCGAAAATTTTGAATTTTGGGGGGTGGTCACGAATTAACCTTCTTTTCGCTCTAGGACGCATATTTAAGGAGATATGGCCAATTTAAGTTTTTCGTGTAAAAAATTTGATTTTTTGAGGATTTTCATCAAAATTTTGAATTTTGGGGGGTGGTCACGAATTAACCTTCTTTTCGCTCTAGGACGCATATTTAAGGAGATATGGCCAATTTAAGTTTTTCATATGAAAAATTTGATTTTTTTGAGGATTTTCATCAAAATTTTGAATTTTGGGGGGTGGTCACGAATTAACCTTCTTTTCGCTCTAGGACGCATATTTAAGGAGATATGGCCAATTTAAGTTTTTCGTGTAAAAAATTTGATTTTTCGAGGATTTTCAACAAGATTTTGATTTTTTGGGGGTGGTCACGAATTAACCTTCTTTTCGCTCTAGGACGCATATTTAAGGAGATATGGCCAATTTAAGTTTTTCATATGAAAAATTTGATTTTTCGAGGATTTTCATCAAAATTTTGATTTTTGGGGGGTGGTCACGAATTAACCTTCTTTTCGCTCTAGGACGCATATTTAAGGAGATATGGCCAATTTAAGTTTTTCATATGAAAAATTTGATTTTTCCAGGATTTTCATCAAAATTTTGATTTTTTGGGGGGTGGTCACGAATTAACCTTCTTTTCGCTCTAGGACGCATATTTAAGGAGATATGGCCAATTTAAGTTTTTCATATGAAAAATTTGATTTTTCGAGGATTTTCATCAAAATTTTGAATTTTGGGGGGTGGTCACGAATTAACCTTCTTTTCGCTCTAGGACGCATATTTAAGGAGATAGGCCAATTTAAGTTTTTCATATAAAAAATTTGATTATTTGAGGATTTTCATAAAAATTTTGATTTTTTGGGGGTGGTCACGAATTAACCTTCTTTTCGCTCTAGGACGCATATTTAAGGAGATATGGCCAATTTAAGTTTTTCATATGAAAAATTTGATTTTTCGAGGATTTTCATCAAAATTTTAAATTTTGGGGGGTGGTCACGAATTAACCTTCTTTTCGCTCTAGGACGCATATTTAAGGAGATATGGCCAATTTAAGTTCTTCATATGAAAAACTTGATTTTTCGATGATTTTCATCAAAATTTTGAATTTTGGGGGGTGGTCACGAATTAACCTTCTTTTCGCTCTAGGACGCATATTTAAGGAGATATGGCCACTTTAAGTTTTTCATATGAAAAATTAGATTTTTCGAGGATTTTCATCAAAATTTTAAATTTTGGGCGGTGGTCACGAATTAACCTTCTTTTCGCTCTAGGACGCATGTTTAAGGAGATATGGCCAATTTAAGTTTTTCATATGAAAAATTTGATTTTTCGAGGATTTTCATCAAAATTTTGATTTTTTGGGGGGTGGTCACGAATTAACCTTCTTTTCGCTCTAGGACGCATATTAAGGGAGATATGGCCAATTTAAGTTTTTCATATGAAAAATTTGATTTTTCGAGGATTTTCATCAAGATTTTGAATTTTGGGGGGTGGTCACGAATTAACCTTCTTTTCGCTCTAGGACGCCTATTTAAGGAGATATGGCCAATTTAAGTTTTTCGTATGAAAAATTTGATTTTTCGAGGATTTTCATCAAAATTTTGAATTTTGGGGGGTGGTCACGAATTAACCTTCTTTTCGCTCTAGGACGCATATTTAAGGAGATATGGCCAATTTAAGTTTTTCATATGAAAAATTTAATTTTTCGAGGAATTAACCTTCTTTTCGCTCTAGGACGCATATTTAAGGAGATATGGCCAATTTAAGTTTTTCATATGAAAAATTTGATTTTTCGAGGATTTTCACCAAAATTTTGATTTTTGCGGGGTGGTCACGAATTAACCTTCTTTTCGCTCTAGGCCGCATATTTAAGGAGATATGGCCAATTTAAGTTTTTCATATGAAAAATTTGATTTTTCGAGGATTTTAATCAAAATTTTGATTTTTGGGGGGTGGTCACGAATTAACCTTCTTTTCGCTCTAGGACGCATATTTAAGGAGATATGGCCAATTTAAGTTTTTCATATGAAAAATTTGATTTTTCGAGGATTTTCATCAAAATTTTGAATTTTGGGAGGTGGTCACCAATTAACCTTCTTTTCGCTCTAGGACGCATATTTAAGGAGATATGGCCAATTTAAGTTTTTCATATGAAAATTTTGATTTTTTTGAGGATTTTCATCAAAATTTTGAATTTTGGGGGATGGTCACGAATTAACCTTCTTTTCGCTCTAGGACGCATATTTAAGGAGATATGGCCAATTTAAGTTTTTCATATAAAAAATTTGATTTTTTGAGGATTTTCATCAAAATTTTGATTTTTTGGGGGTGGTCACGAATTAACCTTCTTTTCGCTCTAGGACGCATATTTAAGGAGATATGGCCAATTTAAGTTTTTCATATGAAAATTTTGATTTTTCGAGGATTTTCATCAAAATTTTGATGATTGCGGGGTGGTCACGAATTAACCTTCTTTTCGCTCTAGGACGCATATTTAAGGAGATATGGCCAATTAAAGTTTTTCATATAAAAAATTTGATTTTTTGAGGATTTTCATCAAAATTTTGAATTTTGGGGGGTGGTCACGAATTAACCTTCTATTCGCTCTAGGACGCATATTTAAGAAGATATGGCCAATTTAAGTTTTTCATATGAAAAATTTGATTTTTCGAGGATTTTCATCAAAATTTTGAATTTTGGGGGGTGGTCACGAATTAACCTTCTTTTCGCTCTAGGACGCATATTTAAGGAGATATGGCCAATTTAAGTTTTTCGTGTAAAAAATTTTATTTTTTGAGGATTTTCATCAAAATTTTGAATTTTGGGGGGTGGTCACGAATTAACCTTCTTTTCGCTCTAGGACGCATATTTAAGGAGATATGGCCAATTTAAGTTTTTCATATGAAAAATTTGATTTTTTTGAGGATTTTCATCAAAATTTTGAATTTTGGGGGGTGGTCACGAATTAACCTTCTTTTCGCTCTAGGACGCATATTTAAGGAGATATGGCCAATTTAAGTTTTTCGTGTAAAAAATTTGATTTTTCGAGGATTTTCAACAAAATTTTGATTTTTTGGGGGTGGTCACGAATTAACCTTCTTTTCGCTCTAGGACGCATATTTAAGGAGATATGGCCAATTTAAGTTTTTCATATGAAAAATTTGATTTTTCGAGGATTTTCATCAAAATTTTGATTTTTGGGGGGTGGTCACGAATTAACCTTCTTTTCGCTCTAGGACGCATATTTAAGGAGATATGGCCAATTTAAGTTTTTCATATGAAAAATTTGATTTTTCGAGGATTTTCATCAAAATTTTGATTTTTTGGGGGGTGGTCACGAATTAACCTTCTTTTCGCTCTAGGACGCATATTTAAGGAGATATGGCCAATTTAAGTTTTTCATATGAAAAATTTGATTTTTCGAGGATTTTCATCAAAATTTTGAATTGTTGTTTTAATTAGTTGACCTTTAAACTTTTAATTATATTTTCTTAGTTCGGCTTGAGGTCATGTGAATAAAAACAGATGTTGTTGTTTTTTGAGTTGTATTTTTATATTTAAAATTTTTCCAATATTTCGAGACATCTCCGATGCTCGTCTTCAGGGAAATTACTTTAAACAAAAAGAAAAAAAAAAAACATTTAACACATTAACAAAAAAATATATCATTACATGAAAAACACAGATAATTACATTTAAATTTAAAGAACAGTGAACTTCTTTACAAGGGAGTATATTTACAACTAAAAGCTAATCTGTCTTTCTATATTTTTGTACAATATTTCTATAAATATGTGCACAATGGTCCGTATCAGTCTTAAAATTCATTCGTCTTTCTGCAGGTACATTTATAATATGTAGCATCTCCAGAGAACATCTCCTTTTATAATTGGTTTCTTGCATCAAAATATCTACGTCCTTAAAGTTTGGTTTGTGTCCTGTTAAAGTGCAATGTGCTGCAAGTGCCGTCTTTTGCTCCAAGGGCTTATCAGTGGCTTTCTGATCAGATTTATGCCCTGAGAGTCTAGTTTTTAATTTGGTTTTCGTTGTACCAATATATACTTTTTGGCAAGTATCAGAGTCATTTCCATTGCATTTGATCTTATATACTACGTTTGACTTGTCTTCTTTCTTAATTTTGGATTTTGTCTTGCTGAAGAATTGATTTAATAAGTAAATCTTTGTTTTCCTTTAGATATTTCCGTGTCTCCCCCACTGTGTCAAGTATAAATTTCTCTTTCTTATTTGGTTTAGTCTTTTGTATGTGGTCATCTATAAGAGAAGCTAAACGTACTCTCGCGTTCTCTTGTTCTTCTTTATACAAAATATGTAGATGATCTGTTCTGTATTTTGAATAAAAATGACGTTCAGGCCACTTTATCAGCTTTAAACGCCTTCGATAGACAAATTCAATTTACGATGGAAACAGAAGAGGACAACAAGTTACCATACTTAGATACCATAATTCTAAGGCACAGAAATGGAATAAAAATTAACTGGTATCAAAAGCCAACAGCCACAGGACGATTGATAAATTTCAACTCCAAACATCCTAGACGAGTTATAATGAATACGGCTACAAATTTTATAAGAAGAGTACACGATATCAGCGACAAAATATTTCATAAGGACAACGAAGATAAGATAAGGACCATATTGCGATTAAATGATTTCCCGAATAAGACGATTGACGACCTAATACAACATGTAAAAGAACAACAACATATCAAACATGACGAAATTGAACCCAAAATTTATAAACCCTTGACATATGTCCCCCAATTCTCGGAAAGATTCAAATCACCTAACATGCTAAATAAGGACAAATTTCAAATTGCACAAAGGACTCATAATACAGTAAATCAATTCTTCAGCAAGACAAAATCCAAAATTAAGAAAGAAGACAAGTCAAACGTAGTATATAAGATCAAATGCAATGGAAATGACTCTGATACTTGCCAAAAAGTATATATTGGTACAACGAAAACCAAATTAAAAACTAGACTCTCAGGGCATAAATCTGATCAGAAAGCCACTGATAAGCCCTTGGAGCAAAAGACGGCACTTGCAGCACATTGCACTTTAACAGGACACAAACCAAACTTTAAGGACGTAGATATTTTGACGCAAGAAACCAATTATAAAAGGAGATTTACTCTGGAGATGCTACATATTATAAATGTACCTGCAGAAAGACGAATGAATTTTAAGACTGATACGGACCATTGTGCACATATTTATAGAAATATTGTACAAAAATATAGAAAGACAGATTAGCTTTTAGTTGTAAATATACTCCCTTGTAAAGAAGTTCACTGTTCTTTAAATTTAAATGTAATTATCTGTGTTTTTCATGTAATGATATATTTTTTTGTTAATGTGTTAAATGTTTTTTTTCTTTTTGTTTAAAGTAATTTCCCTGAAGACGAGCATCGGAGATGTCTCGAAATATTGGAAAAATTTTAAATATAAAAATACAACTCAAAAAACAACAACATCTGTTTTTATTCACATGACCTCAAGCCGAACTAAGAAAATATAATTAAAATTTTGAATTTTGGGGGGTGGTCACGAATTAACCTTCTTTTCGCTCTAGGACGCATATTTAAGGAGATAGGCCAATTTAAGTTTTTCATATAAAAAATTTGATTATTTGAGGATTTTCATAAAAATTTTGATTTTTTGGGGGTGGTCACGAATTAACCTTCTTTTCGCTCTAGGACGCATATTTAAAGAGATATGGCCAATTTAAGTTTTTCATATGAAAAATTTGATTTTCGAGAATTTTCATCAAAATTTTGAATTTTGGGGGGTGGTCACGAATTAACCTTCTTTTCGCTCTAGGACGCATATTTAAGGAGATATGGCCAATTTAAGTTTTTCATATGAAAAATTTGATTTTTTTGAGGATTTTCATCAAAATTTTGAATTTTGGGGGGTGGTCACGAATTAACCTTCTTTTCGCTCTAGGACGCATATTTAAGGAGATATGGCCAATTTAAGTTTTTCATATGAAAAATTTGATTTTTCGAGGATTTTCAACAAAATTTTGATTTTTGCGGGGTGGTCACGAATTAACCTTCTTTTCGCTCTAGGACGCATATTTAAGGAGATATGGCCAATTTAAGTTTTTCGTGTAAAAAATTTGATTTTTTGAGGATTTTCATCAAAATTTTGATTTTTTGGGGGTGGTCACGAATTAACCTTCTTTTCGCTCTAGGACGCATATTTAAGGAGATATGGCCAATTTAAGTTTTTCATATGAAAAATTTGATTTTTCGAGGATTTTCAACAAAATTTTGATTTTTGCGGGGTGGTCACGAATTAACCTTCTTTTCGCTCTAGGACGCATATTTAAGGAGATATGGCCAATTTAAGTTTTTCGTGTAAAAAATTTGATTTTTTGAGGATTTTCATCAAAATTTTGATTTTTTGGGGGTGGTCACGAATTAACCTTCTTTTCGCTCTAGGACGCATATTTAAGGAGATATGGACAATTTAAGTTTTTCATATGAAAAATTTGATTTTTCGAGGATTTTCATCAAAATTTTGATTTTTGGGGGGTGGTCACGAATTAACCTTCTTTTCGCTCTAGGACGCATATTTAAAGAGATATGGCCAATTTAAGTTTTTCATATGAAAAATTTGATTTTTCCAGGATTTTCATCAAAATTTTGATTTTTTGGGGGTGGTCACGAATTAACCTTCTTTTCGCTCTAGGACGCATATTTAAGGAGATATGGCCAATTAAAGTTTTTCATATGAAAATTTTGATTTTTCGAGGATTTTCATCAAAATTTTGATTTTTGCGGGGTGGTCACAAATTGGCCAATTTAAGTTTTTCATATGAAAAATTTGATTTTTCGAGGATTTTCATCAAAATTTTGATTTTTGGGGGGTGGTCACGAATTAACCTTCTTTAAGCATATTTAAGCAGATATGGCCAATTTAAGTTTTTCACGGGGGGGTGGTCACGAATTAACCTTCTTTTCGCTCTAGGACGCATATTTAAGGAGATATGGCCAATTTAAGTTTTTCATATGAAAAATTTGATTTTTCGAGGATTTTCATCAAAATTTTGATTTTTGGGGGATGGTCACGAATTAACCTTCTTTTCGCTCTAGGACACATATTTAAGGAGATATGGCCAATTTAAGTTTTTCATATGAAAAATTTGATTTTTCGAGGATTTTCATCAAGATTTTGAATTTTGGGGGGTGGTCACGAATTAACCTTCTTTTCGCTCTAGGACGCATATTTAAGGAGATATGGCCAATTTAAGTTTTTCATATGAAAAATTAGATTTTTCGAGGATTTTCATCAAAATTTTGAATTTTGGGGGGTGGTCACGAATTAACCTTCTTTTCGCTCTAGGACGCATATTTAAGGAGATATGGCCAATTTAAGTTTTTCATATGAAAAATTTGATTTTTCGAGGATTTTCATCAAAATTTTGATTTTTGGGGGGTGGTCACGAATTAACCTTCTTTTCGCTCTAGGACGCATATTTAAGGAGATTTGGCCAATTTAAGTTTTTCATATGAAAAATTTGATTTTTCGAGGATTTTCATCAAAATTTTGAATTTTGGGAGGTGGTCACCAATTAACCTTCTTTTCGCTCTAGGACGCATATTTAAGGAGATATGGCCAATTTAAGTTTTTCATATGAAAATTTTGATTTTTTTGAGGATTTTCATCAAAATTTTGAATTTTGGGGGATGGTCACGAATTAACCTTCTTTTCGCTCTAGGACGCATATTTAAGGAGATATGGCCAATTTAAGTTTTTCATATAAGAAATTTGATTTTTTGAGGATTTTCATCAAAATTTTGATTTTTTGGGGGTGGTCACGAATTAACCTTCTTTTCGCTCTAGGACGCATATTTAAGGAGATATGGCCAATTTAAGTTTTTCATATGAAAATTTTGATTTTTCGAGGATTTTCATCAAAATTTTGATTTTTGCGGGGTGGTCACGAATTAACCTTCTTTTCGCTCTAGGACGCATATTTAAGGAGATATGGCCAATTTAAGTTTTTCATGTGAAAAATTTGATTTTTTTGAGGATTTTCATCAAAATTTTGATTTTTTGTGGGTGGTCACGAATTAATATTCTTTTCGCTCTAGGACGCATATTTAAGGAGATATGGCCAATTTAAGTTTTTCATATGAAAAATTAGATTTTTCGAGGATTTTCATCAAAATTTTGAATTTTGGGGGTGGTCACGAATTAACCTTCTTTTCGCTCTAGGACGCATATTTAAAGAGATATGGCCAATTTAAGTTTTTCATATGAAAAATTTGATTTTTCGAGGATTTTCATCAAAATTTTGATTTTTGGGGGGTGGTCACGAATTAACCTTCTTTTCGCTCTAGGACGCATATTTAAAGAGATATGGCCAATTTAAGTTTTTCATATGAAAAATTTGATTTTTCCAGGATTTTCATCAAAATTTTGATTTTTTGGGGGTGGTCACGAATTAACCTTCTTTTCGCTCTAGGACGCATATTTAAGGAGATATGGCCAATTAAAGTTTTTCATATGAAAATTTTGATTTTTCGAGGATTTTCATCAAAATTTTGATTTTTGCGGGGTGGTCACAAATTAACCTTCTTTTCGCTCTAGGACGCATATTTAAGGAGATATGGCCAATTAAAGTTTTTCATATAAAAAATTTGATTTTTTGAGGATTTTCATCAAAATTTTGATTTTTTGGGGGTGGTCACGAATTAACATTCTTTTCGCTCTAGGACGCATATTTAAGCAGATATGGCCAATTTAAGTTTTTCACGGGGGGGTGGTCACGAATTAACCTTCTTTTCGCTCTAGGACGCATATTTAAGGAGATATGGCCAATTTAAGTTTTTCATATGAAAAATTTGATTTTTCGAGGATTTTCATCAAAATTTTGATTTTTGGGGGGTGGTCACGAATTAACCTTCTTTTCGCTCTAGGACACATATTTAAGGAGATATGGCCAATTTAAGTTTTTCATATGAAAAATTTGATTTTTCGAGGATTTTCATCAAAATTTTGAATTTTGGGAGGTGGTCACCAATTAACCTTCTTTTCGCTCTAGGACGCATATTTAAGGAGATATGGCCAATTTAAGTTTTTCATATGAAAATTTTGATTTTTTTGAGGATTTTCATCAAAATTTTGAATTTTGGGGGATGGTCACGAATTAACCTTCTTTTCGCTCTAGGACGCATATTTAAGGAGATATGGCCAATTTAAGTTTTTCATATAAGAAATTTGATTTTTTGAGGATTTTCATCAAAATTTTGATTTTTTGGGGGTGGTCACGAATTAACCTTCTTTTCGCTCTAGGACGCATATTTAAGGAGATATGGCCAATTTAAGTTTTTCATATGAAAATTTTGATTTTTCGAGGATTTTCATCAAAATTTTGATTTTTGCGGGGTGGTCACGAATTAACCTTCTTTTCGCTCTAGGACGCATATTTAAGGAGATATGGCCAATTTAAGTTTTTCATGTGAAAAATTTGATTTTTTTGAGGATTTTCATCAAAATTTTGATTTTTTGTGGGTGGTCACGAATTAATATTCTTTTCGCTCTAGGACGCATATTTAAGGAGATATGGCCAATTTAAGTTTTTCATATGAAAGATTAGATTTTTCGAGGATTTTCATCAAAATTTTGAATTTTGGGGGTGGTCACGAATTAACCTTCTTTTCGCTCTAGGACGCATATTTAAAGAGATATGGCCAATTTAAGTTTTTCATATGAAAAATTTGATTTTTCGAGGATTTTCATCAAAATTTTGAATTTGGGGGGGGGGGGGTGGTCACGAATTAACCTTCTTTTCGCTCTAGGACGCATATTTAAGGAGATATGGCCAATTTAAGTTTTTCATATGAAAAATTTGATTTTTCGAGGATTTTCATCAAAATTTTGATTTTTTGGGGGTGGTCACGAATTAACCTTCTTTTCGCTCTAGGACGCATATTTAAGGAGATATGGCCAATTTAAGTTTTTCATATGAAAAATTTGATTTTTCGAGGATTTTCATCAAAATTTTGATTTTTGGGGGGTGGTCACGAATTAACCTTCTTTTCGCTCTAGGACGCATATTTAAGGAGATATGGCCAATTTAAGTTTTTCATATGAAAAATTTGATTTTTTTGAGGATTTTCATCAAAATTTTGATTTTTTGGGGGGTGGTCACGAATTAACCTTCTTTTCGCTCTAGGACGCATATTTAAGGAGATATGGCCAATTTAAGTTTTTCATATGAAAAATTAGATTTTTCGAGGATTTTCATCAAAATTTTGAATTTTGGGGGGTGGTCACGAATTAACCTTCTTTTCGCTCTAGGACGCATATTTAAGGAGATATGGCCAATTTAAGTTCTTCATATAAAAAATTTGATTATTTGAGGATTTTCATCAAAATTTTGATTTTTTGGGGGTGGTCACGAATTAACCTTCTTTTCGCTCTAGGACGCATATTTAAGGAGATATGGCCAATTAAAGTTTTTCATATAAAAAATTTGATTTTTTGAGGATTTTCATCAAAATTTTGATTTTTTGGGGGTGGTCACGAATTAACATTCTTTTCGCTCTAGGACGCATATTTAAGGAGATATGGCCAATTTAAGTTTTTCATATGAAAAATTAGATTTTTCGAGGATTTTCATCAAAATTTTGAATTTTGGGGGGTGGTCACGAATTAACCTTCTTTTCGCTCTGGACGCATATTTAAGGAGATATGGCCAATTTAAGTTTTTCATATGAAAAATTTGATTTTTCGAGGATTTTCATCAAAATTTTGATTTTTTGGGGGGTGGTCACGAATTAACCTTCTTTTCGCTCTAGGACGCATATTTAAGGAGATATGGCCAATTTAAGTTTTTCATATGAATAATTTGATTTTTCGAGAATTTTCATCAAAATTTTGAATTTTGGGGGGTGGTCACGAATTAACCTTCTTTTCGCTCTAGGACGCATGTTTAAGGAGATATGGCCAATTTAAGTTTTTCATATGAAAAATTTGATTTTTCGAGGATTTTCATCAAAATTTTGATTTTTTGGGGGGTGGTCACGAATTAACCTTCTTTTCGCTCTAGGACGCATATTAAGGGAGATATGGCCAATTTAAGTTTTTCATATGAAAAATTTGATTTTTCGAGGATTTTCATCAAGATTTTGAATTTTGGGGGGTGGTCACGAATTAACCTTCTTTTCGCTCTAGGACGCATATTTAAGGAGATATGGCCAATTTAAGTTTTTCATATGAAAAATTTGATTTTTCGAGGATTTTCATCAAAATTTTGAATTTTGGGGGGTGGTCACGAATTAACCTTCTTTTCGCTCTAGGACGCATATTTAAGGAGATATGGCCAATTTAAGTTTTTCATATGAAAAATTTGATTTTTTTGAGGATTTTCATCAAAATTTTGAATTTTGGGGAGTGGTCACGAATTAACCTTCTTTTCGCTCTAGGACGCATATTTAAGGAGATATGGCCAATTTAAGTTTTTCATATGAAAGATTTGATTTTTCGAGGATTTTCACCAAAATTTTGATTTTTGCGGGGTGGTCACGAATTAACCTTCTTTTCGCTTTAGGACGCATATTTAAGGAGATATGGCCAATTTAAGTTTTTCATATAAAAAATTTGATTTTTTTGAGGATTTTCATCAAAATTTTGAATTTTGGGGAGTGGTCACGAATTAACCTTCTTTTCGCTCTAGGCCGCATATTTAAGGAGATATGGCCAATTTAAGTTTTTCATGTGAAAAATTTGATTTTTTGAGGATTTTCATCAAAATTTTGATTTTTTGTGGGTGGTCACGAATTAATATTCTTTTCGCTCTAGGACGCATATTTAAGGAGATATGGCCAATTTAAGTTTTTCATATGAAAAATTAGATTTTTCGAGGATTTTCATCAAAATTTTGAATTTTGGGGGGTGGTCACGAATTAACCTTCTTTTGGCTCTAGGACGCATGTTTAAGTAGATATGGCCAATTTAAGTTTTTCATATGAAAAATTAGATTTTTCGAGGATTTTCATCAAAATTTTGATTTTTTGGGGGGTGGTCACGAATTAACCTTCTTTTCGCTCTAGGACGCATATTAAGGGAGATATGGCCAATTTAAGTTTTTCATATGAAAAATTTGATTTTTCGAGGATTTTCATCAAGATTTTGAATTTTGGGGGGTGGTCACGAATTAACCTTCTTTTCGCTCTAGGACGCATATTTAAGGAGATATGGCCAATTTAAGTTTTTCATATGAAAAATTTGATTTTTCGAGGATTTTCATCAAAATTTTGAATTTTGGGGGGTGGTCACGAATTAACCTTCTTTTCGCTCTAGGACGCATATTTAAGGAGATATGGCCAATTTAAGTTTTTCATATGAAAAATTTGATTTTTTTTAAGGATTTTCATCAAAATTTTGAATTTTGGGGAGTGGTCACGAATTAACCTTCTTTCCGCTCTAGGACGCATATTTAAGGAGATATGGCCAATTTAAGTTTTTCATATGAAAAATTTGATTTTTCAAGGATTTTCACCAAAATTTTGATTTTTACGGGGTGGTCACGAATTAACCTTCTTTTCGATCTAGGCCGCATATTTAAGGAGATATGGCCAATTTAAGTTTTTCATATGAAAATTTTGATTTTTCGAGGATTTTCATCAAAATTTTGATTTTTGCGGGGTGGTCACGAATTAACCTTCTTTTCGCTCTAGGACGCATATTTAAGGAGATATGGCCAATTTAAGTTTTTCATATGAAAATTTTGATTTTTCGAGGATTTTCATCAAAATTTTGATTTTTGCGGGGTGGTCACGAATTAACCTTCTTTTCGCTCTAGGACGCATATTTAAGGAGATATGGCCAATTTAAGTTTTTCATGTGAAAAATTTGATTTTTTTGAGGATTTTCATCAAAATTTTGATTTTTGGGGGGTGGTCACGAATTAACCTTCTTTTCGCTCTAGGACGCATATTTAAGGAGGTATGGCCAATTTAAGTTTTTCATATGAAAAATTTGATTTTTCGAGGATTTTCATCAAAATTTTGAATTTTGGGGGGTGGTCACGAATTAACCTTCTTTTCGCTCTAGGACGCATATTTAAGGAGATATGGCCAATTTAAGTTTTTCGTGTAAAAAATTTGATTTTTTGAGGATTTTCATCAAAATTTTGATTTTTTGGGGGTGGTCACGAATTAACCTTCTTTTCGCTCTAGGACGCATATTTAAGGAGATATGGCCAATTTAAGTTTTTCATATGAAAAATTTGATTTTTCGAGGATTTTCATCAAAATTTTGATTTTTGGGGGGTGGTCACGAATTAACCTTCTTTTCGCTCTAGGACGCATATTTAAGGAGATATGGCCAATTTAAGTTTTTCATATGAAAAATTTGATTTTTTTGAGGATTTTCATCAAAATTTTGATTTTTTGGGGGGTGGTCACGAATTAACCTTCTTTTCGCTCTAGGACGCATGTTTAAGGAGATATGGCCAATTTAAGTTTTTCATATGAAAAATTTGATTTTTCGAGGATTTTCATCAAAATTTTGATTTTTTGGGGGGTGGTCACGAATTAACCTTCTTTTCGCTTTAGGACGCATATTAAGGGAGATATGGCCAATTTAAGTTTTTCATATGAAAAATTTGATTTTTCGAGCATTTTCATCAAGATTTTGAATTTTGGGGGGTGGTCACGAATTAACCTTCTTTTCGCTCTAGGACGCATATTTAAGGAGATATGGCCAATTTAAGTTTTTCATATGAAAAATTTGATTTTTCGAGGATTTTCATCAAAATTTTGAATTTTGGGGGGTGGTCACGAATTAACCTTCTTTTCGCTCTAGGACGCATATTTAAGGAGATATGGCCAATTTAAGTTTTTCATATGAAAAATTTGATTTTTTTGAGGATTTTCATCAAAATTTTGAATTTTGGGGGGTGGTCACGAATTAACCTTCTTTTCGCTCTAGGCCGCATATTTAAGGAGATATGGCCAATTTAAGTTTTTCATATGAAAATTTTGATTTTTCGAGGATTTTCATCAAAATTTTGATTTTTGCGGGGTGGTCACGAATTAACCTTCTTTTCGCTCTAGGACGCATATTTAAGGATATATGGCCAATTTAAGTTTTTCGTGTAAAAAATTTGATTTTTTGAGGATTTTCATCAAAATTTTGATTTTTTGGGGGTGGTCACGAATTAACCTTCTTTTCGCTCTAGGACGCATATTTAAGGATATATGGCCAATTTAAGTTTTTCATATGAAAAATTTGATTTTTCCAGGATTTTCATCAAAATTTTGATTTTTTGGGGGTGGTCACGAAGTAACCTTCTTTTCGCTCTAGGACGCATATTTAAGGAGATATGGCCAATTTAAGTTTTTCATGTGAAAAATTTGATTTTTCGAGGATTTTCATCAAAATTTTGAATTTTGGGGGGTGGTCACGAATTACCCTTCTTTTCGCTCTAGGACGCATATTTAAGGAGATATGGCCAATTTAAGTTTTTCTATAAAAAATTTGATTATTTGAGGATTTTCATCAAAATTTTGATTTTTTGGGGGTGGTCACGAATTAACCTTCTTTTCGCTCTAGGACGCATATTTAAGGAGATATGGCCAATTTAAGTTTTTCATATGAAAAATTTGATTTTTCGAGGATTTTCATCAAAATTTTGAATTTTGGGGGGTGGTCACGAATTAACCTTCTTTTCGCTCTAGGACGCATATTTAAGGAGATATGGCCAATTTAAGTTTTTCATATGAAAAATTTGATTTTTTTGAGGACTTTCATCAAAATTTTGAATTTTGGGGGGTGGTCACGAATTAACCTTCTTTTCGCTCTAGGACGCATATTTAAGGAGATATGGCCAATTTAAGTTTTTCATATGAAAATTTTGATTTTTCGAGGATTTTCATTAAAATTTTGATTTTTGCGGGGTGGTCACGAATTAACCTTCTTTTCGCTCTAGGACGCATATTTAAGGAGATATGGCCAATTAAAGTTTTTCATATAAAAAATTTGATTTTTTGAGGATTTTCATCAAAATTTTGATTTTTTGGGGGTGGTCACGAATTAACATTCTTTTCGCTCTAGGATGCATATTTAAGGAGATATGGCCAATTTAAGTTTTTCATATGAAAAATTAGATTTTTCGAGGATTTTCATCAAAATTTTAAATTTTGGGGGGTGGTCACGAATTAACCTTCTTTTCGCTCTAGGACGCATGTTTAAGGAGATATGGCCAATTTAAGTTTTTCATATGAAAAATTTGATTTTTCGAGGATTTTCATCAAAATTTTGATTTTTGGGGGGTGGTCACGAATTAACCTTCTTTTCGCTCTAGGACGCATATTTAAGGAGATATGGCCAATTTAAGTTTTTCATATGAAAAATTTGATTTTTTTGAGGATTTTCATCAAAATTTTGATTTTTTGGGGGGTGGTCACGAATTAACCTTCTTTTCGCTCTAGGACGCATGTTTAAGGAGATATGGCCAATTTAAGTTTTTCATATGAAAAATTTGATTTTTCGAGGATTTTCATCAAAATTTTGATTTTTTGGGGGGTGGTCACGAATTAACCTTCTTTTCGCTTTAGGACGCATATTAAGGGAGATATGGCCAATTTAAGTTTTTCATATGAAAAATTTGATTTTTCGAGCATTTTCATCAAGATTTTGAATTTTGGGGGGTGGTCACGAATTAACCTTCTTTTCGCTCTAGGACGCATATTTAAGGAGATATGGCCAATTTAAGTTTTTCATATGAAAAATTTGATTTTTCGAGGATTTTCATCAAAATTTTGAATTTTGGGGGGTGGTCACGAATTAACCTTCTTTTCGCTCTAGGACGCATATTTAAGGAGATATGGCCAATTTAAGTTTTTCATATGAAAAATTTGATTTTTTTGAGGATTTTCATCAAAATTTTGAATTTTGGGGGGTGGTCACGAATTAACCTTCTTTTCGCTCTAGGCCGCATATTTAAGGAGATATGGCCAATTTAAGTTTTTCATATGAAAATTTTGATTTTTCGAGGATTTTCATCAAAATTTTGATTTTTGCGGGGTGGTCACGAATTAACCTTCTTTTCGCTCTAGGACGCATATTTAAGGATATATGGCCAATTTAAGTTTTTCGTGTAAAAAATTTGATTTTTTGAGGATTTTCATCAAAATTTTGATTTTTTGGGGGTGGTCACGAATTAACCTTCTTTTCGCTCTAGGACGCATATTTAAGGATATATGGCCAATTTAAGTTTTTCATATGAAAAATTTGATTTTTCCAGGATTTTCATCAAAATTTTGATTTTTTGGGGGTGGTCACGAAGTAACCTTCTTTTCGCTCTAGGACGCATATTTAAGGAGATATGGCCAATTTAAGTTTTTCATGTGAAAAATTTGATTTTTCGAGGATTTTCATCAAAATTTTGAATTTTGGGGGGTGGTCACGAATTACCCTTCTTTTCGCTCTAGGACGCATATTTAAGGAGATATGGCCAATTTAAGTTTTTCTATAAAAAATTTGATTATTTGAGGATTTTCATCAAAATTTTGATTTTTTGGGGGTGGTCACGAATTAACCTTCTTTTCGCTCTAGGACGCATATTTAAGGAGATATGGCCAATTTAAGTTTTTCATATGAAAAATTTGATTTTTCGAGGATTTTCATCAAAATTTTGAATTTTGGGGGGTGGTCACGAATTAACCTTCTTTTCGCTCTAGGACGCATATTTAAGGAGATATGGCCAATTTAAGTTTTTCATATGAAAAATTTGATTTTTTTGAGGACTTTCATCAAAATTTTGAATTTTGGGGGGTGGTCACGAATTAACCTTCTTTTCGCTCTAGGACGCATATTTAAGGAGATATGGCCAATTTAAGTTTTTCATATGAAAATTTTGATTTTTCGAGGATTTTCATTAAAATTTTGATTTTTGCGGGGTGGTCACGAATTAACCTTCTTTTCGCTCTAGGACGCATATTTAAGGAGATATGGCCAATTAAAGTTTTTCATATAAAAAATTTGATTTTTTGAGGATTTTCATCAAAATTTTGATTTTTTGGGGGTGGTCACGAATTAACATTCTTTTCGCTCTAGGATGCATATTTAAGGAGATATGGCCAATTTAAGTTTTTCATATGAAAAATTAGATTTTTCGAGGATTTTCATCAAAATTTTAAATTTTGGGGGGTGGTCACGAATTAACCTTCTTTTCGCTCTAGGACGCATGTTTAAGGAGATATGGCCAATTTAAGTTTTTCATATGAAAAATTTGATTTTTCGAGGATTTTCATCAAAATTTTGATTTTTTGGGGGGTGGTCACGAATTAACCTTCTTTTCGCTCTAGGACGCATATTAAGGGAGATATGGCCAATTTAAGTTTTTCATATGAAAAATTTGATTTTTCGAGGATTTTCATCAAGATTTTGAATTTTGGGGGGTGGTCACGAATTAACCTTCTTTTCGCTCTAGGACGCATATTTAAGGAGATATGGCCAATTTAAGTTTTTCATATGAAAAATTTGATTTTTTGAGGATTTTCATCAAAATTTTGAATTTTGGGGGGTGGTCACGAATTAACCTTCTTTTCGCTCTAGGACGCATATTTAAGGAGATATGGCCAATTTAAGTTTTTCATATGAAAAATTTGATTTTTCGAGGATTTTCATCAAAATTTTGATTTTTGGGGGGTGGTCACGAATTAACCTTCTTTTCGCTCTAGGACGCATATTTAAGGAGATATGGCCAATTTAAGTTTTTCATATGAAAAATTTGATTTTTCGAGGATTTTCATAAAAATTTTGAATTTTGGGAGGTGGTCACCAATTAACCTTCTTTTCGCTCTAGGACGCATATTTAAGGAGATATGGCCAATTTAAGTTTTTCATATGAAAATTTTGATTTTTTTGAGGATTTTCATCAAAATTTTGAATTTTGGGGGATGGTCACGAATTAACCTTCTTTTCGCTCTAGGACGCATATTTAAGGAGATATGGCCAATTTAAGTTTTTCATATAAAAAATGTGATTTTTTGAGGATTTTCATCAAAATTTTGATTTTTTGGGGGTGGTCACGAATTAACCTTCTTTTCGCTCTAGGACGCATATTTAAGGAGATATGGCCAATTTAAGTTTTTCATATGAAAATTTTGATTTTTCGAGGATTTTCATCAAAATTTTGATGTTTGCGGGGTGGTCACGAATTAACCTTCTTTTCGCTCTAGGGCGCATATTTAAGGAGATATGGCCAATTAAAGTTTTTCATATAAAAAATTTGATTTTTTGAGGATTTTCATCAAAATTTTGATTTTTTGGGGGTGGTCACGAATTAACATTCTTTTCGCTCTAGGATGCATATTTAAGGAGATATGGCCAATTTAAGTTTTTCATATGAAAAATTAGATTTTTCGAGGATTTTCATCAAAATTTTAAATTTTGGGGGGTGGTCACGAATTAACCTTCTTTTCGCTCTAGGACGCATGTTTAAGGAGATATGGCCAATTTAAGTTTTTCATATGAAAAATTTGATTTTTCGAGGATTTTCATCAAAATTTTGATTTTTGGGGGGTGGTCACGAATTAACCTTCTTTTCGCTCTAGGACGCATATTTAAGGAGATATGGCCAATTTAAGTTTTTCATATGAAAAATTTGATTTTTTTGAGGATTTTCATCAAAATTTTGATTTTTTGGGGGGTGGTCACGAATTAACCTTCTTTTCGCTCTAGGACGCATGTTTAAGGAGATATGGCCAATTTAAGTTTTTCATATGAAAAATTTGATTTTTCGAGGATTTTCATCAAAATTTTGATTTTTTGGGGGGTGGTCACGAATTAACCTTCTTTTCGCTTTAGGACGCATATTAAGGGAGATATGGCCAATTTAAGTTTTTCATATGAAAAATTTGATTTTTCGAGCATTTTCATCAAGATTTTGAATTTTGGGGGGTGGTCACGAATTAACCTTCTTTTCGCTCTAGGACGCATATTTAAGGAGATATGGCCAATTTAAGTTTTTCATATGAAAAATTTGATTTTTCGAGGATTTTCATCAAAATTTTGAATTTTGGGGGGTGGTCACGAATTAACCTTCTTTTCGCTCTAGGACGCATATTTAAGGAGATATGGCCAATTTAAGTTTTTCATATGAAAAATTTGATTTTTTTGAGGATTTTCATCAAAATTTTGAATTTTGGGGGGTGGTCACGAATTAACCTTCTTTTCGCTCTAGGCCGCATATTTAAGGAGATATGGCCAATTTAAGTTTTTCATATGAAAATTTTGATTTTTCGAGGATTTTCATCAAAATTTTGATTTTTGCGGGGTGGTCACGAATTAACCTTCTTTTCGCTCTAGGACGCATATTTAAGGATATATGGCCAATTTAAGTTTTTCGTGTAAAAAATTTGATTTTTTGAGGATTTTCATCAAAATTTTGATTTTTTGGGAGTGGTCACGAATTAACCTTCTTTTCGCTCTAGGACGCATATTTAAGGATATATGGCCAATTTAAGTTTTTCATATGAAAAATTTGATTTTTCCAGGATTTTCATCAAAATTTTGATTTTTTGGGGGTGGTCACGAAGTAACCTTCTTTTCGCTCTAGGACGCATATTTAAGGAGATATGGCCAATTTAAGTTTTTCATGTGAAAAATTTGATTTTTCGAGGATTTTCATCAAAATTTTGAATTTTGGGGGGTGGTCACGAATTACCCTTCTTTTCGCTCTAGGACGCATATTTAAGGAGATATGGCCAATTTAAGTTTTTCTATAAAAAATTTGATTATTTGAGGATTTTCATCAAAATTTTGATTTTTTGGGGGTGGTCACGAATTAACCTTCTTTTCGCTCTAGGACGCATATTTAAGGAGATATGGCCAATTTAAGTTTTTCATATGAAAAATTTGATTTTTCGAGGATTTTCATCAAAATTTTGAATTTTGGGGGGTGGTCACGAATTAACCTTCTTTTCGCTCTAGGACGCATATTTAAGGAGATATGGCCAATTTAAGTTTTTCATATGAAAAATTTGATTTTTTTGAGGACTTTCATCAAAATTTTGAATTTTGGGGGGTGGTCACGAATTAACCTTCTTTTCGCTCTAGGACGCATATTTAAGGAGATATGGCCAATTTAAGTTTTTCATATGAAAATTTTGATTTTTCGAGGATTTTCATTAAAATTTTGATTTTTGCGGGGTGGTCACGAATTAACCTTCTTTTCGCTCTAGGACGCATATTTAAGGAGATATGGCCAATTAAAGTTTTTCATATAAAAAATTTGATTTTTTGAGGATTTTCATCAAATTTTTGATTTTTTGGGGGTGGTCACGAATTAACATTCTTTTCGCTCTAGGATGCATATTTAAGGAGATATGGCCAATTTAAGTTTTTCATATGAAAAATTAGATTTTTCGAGGATTTTCATCAAAATTTTAAATTTTGGGGGGTGGTCACGAATTAACCTTCTTTTCGCTCTAGGACGCATGTTTAAGGAGATATGGCCAATTTAAGTTTTTCATATGAAAAATTTGATTTTTCGAGGATTTTCATCAAAATTTTGATTTTTTGGGGGGTGGTCACGAATTAACCTTCTTTTCGCTCTAGGACGCATATTAAGGGAGATATGGCCAATTTAAGTTTTTCATATGAAAAATTTGATTTTTCGAGGATTTTCATCAAGATTTTGAATTTTGGGGGGTGGTCACGAATTAACCTTCTTTTCGCTCTAGGACGCATATTTAAGGAGATATGGCCAATTTAAGTTTTTCATATGAAAAATTTGATTTTTTGAGGATTTTCATCAAAATTTTGAATTTTGGGGGGTGGTCACGAATTAACCTTCTTTTCGCTCTAGGACGCATATTTAAGGAGATATGGCCAATTTAAGTTTTTCATATGAAAAATTTGATTTTTCGAGGATTTTCATCAAAATTTTGATTTTTGGGGGGTGGTCACGAATTAACCTTCTTTTCGCTCTAGGACGCATATTTAAGGAGATATGGCCAATTTAAGTTTTTCATATGAAAAATTTGATTTTTCGAGGATTTTCATCAAAATTTTGAATTTTGGGAGGTGGTCACCAATTAACCTTCTTTTCGCTCTAGGACGCATATTTAAGGAGATATGGCCAATTTAAGTTTTTCATATGAAAATTTTGATTTTTTTGAGGATTTTCATCAAAATTTTGAATTTTGGGGGATGGTCACGAATTAACCTTCTTTTCGCTCTAGGACGCATATTTAAGGAGATATGGCCAATTTAAGTTTTTCATATAAAAAATGTGATTTTTTGAGGATTTTCATCAAAATTTTGATTTTTTGGGGGTGGTCACGAATTAACCTTCTTTTCGCTCTAGGACGCATATTTAAGGAGATATGGCCAATTTAAGTTTTTCATATGAAAATTTTGATTTTTCGAGGATTTTCATCAAAATTTTGATGTTTGCGGGGTGGTCACGAATTAACCTTCTTTTCGCTCTAGGGCGCATATTTAAGGAGATATGGCCAATTAAAGTTTTTCATATAAAAAATTTGATTTTTTGAGGATTTTCATCAAAATTTTGAATTTTGGGGGGTGGTCACGAATTAACCTTCTATTCGCTCTAGGACGCATATTTAAGGAGATATGGCCAATTTAAGTTTTTCATATGAAAAATTTGATTTTTCGAGGATTTTCATCAAAATTTTGAATTTTGGGGGGTGGTCACGAATTAACCTTCTTTTCGCTCTAGGACGCATATTTAAGGAGATATGGCCAATTTAAGTTTTTCGTGTAAAAAATTTGATTTTTTGAGGATTTTCATCAAAATTTTGATTTTTTGGGGGTGGTCACGAATTAACCTTCTTTTCGCTCTAGGACGCATATTTAAGGAGATATGGCCAATTTAAGTTTTTCATATGAAAAATTTGATTTTTCGAGGATTTTCATCAAAATTTTGATTTTTGGGGGGTGGTCACGAATTAACCTTCTTTTCGCTCTAGGACGCATATTTAAGGAGATATGGCCAATTTAAGTTTTTCATATGAAAAATTTGATTTTTCGAGGATTTTCATCAAAATTTTGATTTTTTGGGGGGTGGTCACGAATTAACCTTCTTTTCGCTCTAGGACGCATATTTAAGGAGATATGGCCAATTTAAGTTTTTCATATGAAAAATTTGATTTTTCGAGGATTTTCATCAAAATTTTGATTTTTGGGGGGTGGTCACGAATTAACCTTCTTTTCGCTCTAGGACGCATATTTAAGGAGATATGGCCAATTTAAGTTTTTCATATGAAAAATTTAATTTTTTTGTGGATTTTCATCAAAATTTTGATTTTTTGGGGGGTGGTCACGAATTAACCTTCTTTTCGCTCTAGGACGTATATTTAAGGAGATATGGCCAATTTAAGTTTTTCATATGAAAAATTAGATTTTTCGAGGATTTTCATCAAAATTTTGAATTTTGGGGGGTGGTCACGAATTAACCTTCTTTTCGCTCTAGGACGCATATTTAAGGAGATATGGCCAATTTAAGTTTTTCATATAAAAAATTTGATTATTTGAGGATTTTCATCAAAATTTTGATTTTTTGGGGGTGGTCACGAATTAACCTTCTTTTCGCTCTAGGACGCATATTTAAGGAGATATGGCCAATTAAAGTTTTTCATATAAAAAATTTGATTTTTTGAGGATTTTCATCAAAATTTTGATTTTTTGGGGGTGGTCACGAATTAACATTCTTTTCGCTCTAGGACGCATATTTAAGGAGATATGACCAATTTAAGTTTTTCATATGAAAAATTAGATTTTTCGAGGATTTTCATCAAAATTTTGAATTTTGGGGGGTGGTCACGAATTAACCTTCTTTTCGCTCTAGGACGCATATTTAAGGAGATATGGCCAATTTAAGTTTTTCATATGAAAAATTTGATTTTTCGAGGATTTTCATCAAAATTTTGATTTTTTGGGGGGTGGTCACGAATTAACCTTCTTTTCGCTCTAGGACGCATATTTAAGGAGATATGGCCAATTTAAGTTTTTCATATGAAAAATTTGATTTTTCGAGAATTTTCATCAAAATTTTGAATTTTGGGGGGTGGTCACGAATTAACCTTCTTTTCGCTCTAGGACGCATGTTTAAGGAGATATGGCCAATTTAAGTTTTTCATATGAAAAATTTGATTTTTCGAGGATTTTCATCAAAATTTTGATTTTTTGGGGGGTGGTCACGAATTAACCTTCTTTTCGCTCTAGGACGCATATTAAGGGAGATATGGCCAATTTAAGTTTTTCATATGAAAAATTTGATTTTTCGAGGATTTTCATCAAGATTTTGAATTTTGGGGGGTGGTCACGAATTAACCTTCTTTTCGCTCTAGGACGCATATTTAAGGAGATATGGCCAATTTAAGTTTTTCATATGAAAAATTTGATTTTTCGAGGATTTTCATCAAAATTTTGAATTTTGGGGGGTGGTCACGAATTAACCTTCTTTTCGCTCTAGGACGCATATTTAAGGAGATATGGCCAATTTAAGTTTTTCATATGAAAAATTTGATTTTGTTGAGGATTTTCATCAAAATTTTGAATTGGGGGGTGGTCACGAATTAACCTTCTTTTCGCTCTAGGACGCATATTTAAGGAGATATGGCCAATTTAAGTTTTTCATATGAAAATTTTGATTTTTCGAGGATTTTCACCAAAATTTTGATTTTTGCGGGGTGGTCACGAATTAACCTTCTTTTCGCTCTAGGCCGCATATTTAAGGAGATATGGCCAATTTAAGTTTTTCATATGAAAATTTTGATTTTTCGAGGATTTTCATCAAAATTTTGATTTTTGCGGGGTGGTCACGAATTAACCTTCTTTTCGCTCGAGGACGCATATTTAAGGAGATATGGCCAATTTAAGTTTTTCATATAAAAAATTTGATTATTTGAGGATTTTCATCAAAATTTTGATTTTTTGGGGGTGGTCACGAATTAACATTCTTTTCGCTCTAGGACGCATATTTAAGGAGATATGGCCAATTTAAGTTTTTCATATGAAAAATTTGATTTTTCGAGGATTTTCATCAAAATTTTGATTTTTTGGGGGGGTGGTCATGAATTAACCTTCTTTTCGCTCTAGGACGCATATTTAAGGAGATATGGCCAATTTAAGTTTTTCATATGAAAAATTTGATTTTTCGAGAATTTTCATCAAAATTTTGAATTTTGGGGGGTGGTCACGAATTAACCTCTTTTCGCTCTAGGACGCATGTTTAAGGAGATATGGCCAATTTAAGTTTTTCATATGAAAAATTTGATTTTTCGAGGATTTTCATCAAAATTTTGATTTTTTGGGGGGTGGTCACGAATTAACCTTCTTTTCGCTCTAGGACGCATATTAAGGGAGATATGGCCAATTTAAGTTTTTCATATGAAAAATTTGATTTTTCGAGGATTTTCATCAAGATTTTGAATTTTGGGGGGTGGTCACGAATTAACCTTCTTTTCGCTCTAGGACGCATATTTAAGGAGATATGGCCAATTTAAGTTTTTCATATGAAAAATTTGATTTTTCGAGGATTTTCATCAAAATTTTGAATTTTGGGGGGTGGTCACGAATTAACCTTCTTTTCGTTCTAGGACGCATATTTAAGGAGATATGGCCATTTAAGTTTTTCATATGAAAAATTTGATTTTTTTGAGGATTTTCATCAAAATTTTGAATTTTGGGGAGTGGTCACGAATTAACCTTCTTTTCGCTCTAGGACGCATATTTAAGGAGATATGGCCAATTTAAGTTTTTCATATGAAAAATTTGATTTTTCGAGGATTTTCACCAAAATTTTGATTTTTGCGGGGTGGTCACGAATTAACCTTCTTTTCGCTCTAGGCCGCATATTTAAGGAGATATGGCCAATTTAAGTTTTTCATGTGAAAAATTTGATTTTTTTGAGGATTTTCATCAAAATTTTGATTTTTTGTGGGTGGTCACGAATTAACCTTCTTTTCGCTCTAGGACGCATATTTAAGGAGATATGGCCAATTTAAGTTTTTCATATGAAAAATTGGATTTTTCGAGGATTTTCATCAAAATTTTGAATTTTGGGGGTGGTCACGAATTAACCTTCTTTTCGCTCTAGGACGCATATTTAAAGAGATATAGCCAATTTAAGTTTTTCATATGAAAAATTTGATTTTTCGAGGATTTTCATCAAAATTTTGAATTTTGGGGGGGTGGTCACGAATTAACCTTCTTTTCGCTCTAGGACGCATATTTAAGGAGATATGGCCAATTTAAGTTTTTCATATGAAAAATTTGATTTTTCGAGGATTTTCATCAAAATTTTGAAATTTGGGGGGTGGTCACGAATTAACCTTCTTTTCGCTCTAGGACGCATATTTAAGGAGATATGGCCAATTTAAGTTTTTCGTGTAAAAAATTTGATTTTTTGAGGATTTTCATCAAAATTTTGATTTTTTGGGGGTGGTCACGAATTAACCTTCTTTTGCTCTAGGACGCATATTTAAGGAGATATGGCCAATTTAAGTTTTTCATATGAAAAATTTGATTTTTCGAGGATTTTCATCAAAATTTTGATTTTTGGGGGGTGGTCACGAATTAACCTTCTTTTCGCTCTAGGACGCATATTTAAGGAGATATGGCCAATTTAAGTTTTTCATATGAAAAATTTGATTTTTTTGAGGATTTTCATCAAAATTTTGATTTTTTGGGGGGTGGTCACGAATTAACCTTCTTTTCGCTCTAGGACGCATATTTAAGGAGATATGGCCAATTTAAGTTTTTCATATGAAAAATTAGATTTTTCGAGGATTTTCATCAAAATTTTGAATTTTGGGGGGTGGTCACGAATTAACCTTCTTTTCGCTCTAGGACGCATATTTAAGGAGATATGGCCAATTTAAGTTTTTCATATAAAAAATTTGATTATTTGAGGATTTTCATCAAAATTTTTATTTTTTGGGGGTGGTCACGAATTAACCTTCTTTTCGCTCTAGGACGCATATTTAAGGAGATATGGCCAATTAAAGTTTTTCATATAAAAAATTTGATTTTTTGAGGATTTTCATCAAAATTTTGATTTTTTGGGGGTGGTCACGAATTAACCTTCTTTTCGCTCTAGGACGCATATTTAAGGAGATATGGCCAATTTAAGTTTTTCATATGAAAAATTTGATTTTTCGAGGATTTTCATCAAAATTTTGAATTTTGGGGGGTGGTCACGAATTAACCTTCTTTTCGCTCTAGGACGCATATTTAAGGAGATATGGCCAATTTAAGTTTTTCATATGAAAAATTTGATTTTTCGAGGATTTTCATCAAAATTTTGATTTTTTGGGGGGTGGTCACGAATTAACCTTCTTTTCGCTCTAGGACGCATATTTAAGGAGATATGGCCAATTTAAGTTTTTCATATGAAAAATTTGATTTTTCGAGGATTTTCATCAAAATTTTGAATTTTGGGGGGTGGTCACGAATTAACCTTCTTTTCGCTCTAGGACGCATGTTTAAGGAGATATGGCCAATTTAAGTTTATCATATGAAAAATTTGATTTTTCGAGGATTTTCATCAAAATTTTGATTTTTTGGGGGGTGGTCACGAATTAACCTTCTTTTCGCTCTAGGACGCATATTAAGGGAGATATGGCCAATTTAAGTTTTTCATATGAAAAATTTGATTTTTCGAGCATTTTCATCAAGATTTTGAATTTTGGGGGGTGGTCACGAATTAACCTTCTTTTCGCTCTAGGACGCATATTTAAGGAGATATGGCCAATTTAAGTTTTTCATATGAAAAATTTGATTTTTTTGAGGATTTTCATCAAAATTTTGAATTTTGGGGGGTGGTCACGAATTAACCTTCTTTTCGCTCTAGGACGCATATTTAAGGAGATATGGCCAATTTAAGTTTTTCATATGAAAAATTAGATTTTTCGAGGATTTTCATCAAAATTTTGAATTTTGGGGGTGGTCACGAATTAACCTTCTTTTCGCTCTAGGACGCATATTTAAAGAGATATGGCCAATTTAAGTTTTTCATATGAAAAATTTGATTTTTCGAGGATTTTCATCAAAATTTTGAATTTTGGGGGGTGGTCACGAATTAACCTTCTTTTCGCTCTAGGACGCATATTTAAGGAGATATGGCCAATTTAAGTTTTTCATATGAAAAATTTGATATTTTTGAGGATTTTCATCAAAATTTTGATTTTTTGGGGGTGGTCACGAATTAACCTTCTTTTCGCTCTAGGACGCATATTTAAGGAGATATGGCCAATTTAAGTTTTTCATATGAAAAATTAGATTTTTCGAGGATTTTCATCAAAATTTTGAATTTTGGGGGTGGTCACGAATTAACCTTCTTTTCGCTCTAGGACGCATATTTAAAGAGATATGGCCAATTTAAGTTTTTCATATGAAAAATTTGATTTTTCGAGGATTTTCATCAAAATTTTGAATTTTGGGGGGTGGTCACGAATTAACCTTCTTTTCGCTCTAGGGCGCATATTTAAGGAGATATGGCCAATTTAAGTTTTTCATATGAAAAATTTGATTTTTCGAGGATTTTCATCAAGATTTTGAATTTTGGGGGGTGGTCACGAATTAACCTTCTTTTCGCTCTAGGACGCATATTTAAGGAGATATGGCCAATTTAAGTTTTTCATATGAAAAATTTGATTTTTCGAGGATTTTCATCAAAATTTTGAATTTTGGGGGGTGGTCACGAATTAACCTTCTTTTCGCTCTAGGACGCATATTTAAGGAGATATGGCCAATTTAAGTTTTTCATATGAAAAATTTGATTTTTTTGAGGATTTTCATCAAAATTTTGAATTGGGGGGTGGTCACGAATTAACCTTCTTTTCGCTCTAGGACGCATATTTAAGGAGATATGGCCAATTTAAGTTTTTCATATGAAAATTTTGATTTTTCGAGGATTTTCACCAAAATTTTGATTTTTGCGGGGTGGTCACGAATTAACCTTCTTTTCGCTCTAGGCCGCATATTTAAGGAGATATGGCCAATTTAAGTTTTTCATATGAAAATTTTGATTTTTCGAGGATTTTCATCAAAATTTTGATTTTTGCGGGGTGGTCACGAATTAACCTTCTTTTCGCTCTAGGACGCATATTTAAGGAGATATGGCCAATTTAAGTTTTTCATATAAAAAATTTGATTATTTGAGGATTTTCATCAAAATTTTGATTTTTTTGGGGGGTGGTCACGAATTAACCTTCTTTTCGCTCTAGGACGCGTATTTAAGGAGATATGGCCAATTAAAGTTTTTCATATAAAAAATTTGATTTTTTGAGGATTTTCATCAAAATTTTGATTTTTTGGGGGTGGTCACGAATTAACATTCTTTTCGCTCTAGGACGCATATTTAAGGAGATATGGCCAATTTAAGTTTTTCATATGAAAAATTTGATTTTTCGAGGATTTTCATCAAAATTTTGATTTTTTGGGGGGGTGGTCACGAATTAACCTTCTTTTCGCTCTAGGACGCATATTTAAGGAGATATGGCCAATTTAAGTTTTTCATATGAAAAATTTGATTTTTCGAGGATTTTCATCAAAATTTTGATTTTTGGGGGGTGGTCACGAATTAACCTTCTTTTCGCTCTAGGACGCATATTTAAGGAGATATGGCCAATTTAAGTTTTTCATATGAAAAATTTGATTTTTCGAGGATTTTCATCAAAATTTTGAATTTTGGGAGGTGGTCACCAATTAACCTTCTTTTCGCTCTAGGACGCATATTTAAGGAGATATGGCCAATTTAAGTTTTTCATATGAAAATTTTGATTTTTCGAGGATTTTCATCAAAATTTTGATGTTTGCGGGGTGGTCACGAATTAACCTTCTTTTCGCTCTAGGACGCATATTTAAGGAGATATGGCCAATTAAAGTTTTTCATATAAAAAATTTGATTTTTTGAGGATTTTCATCAAAATTTTGAATTTTGGGGGGTGGTCACGAATTAACCTTCTATTCGCTCTAGGACGCATATTTAAGGAGATATGGCCAATTTAAGTTTTTCATATGAAAAATTTGATTTTTCGAGGATTTTCATCAAAATTTTGAATTTTGGGGGGTGGTCACGAATTAACCTTCTTTTCGCTCTAGGACGCATATTTAAGGAGATATGGCCAATTTAAGTTTTTCATATGAAAAATTTGATTTTTCGAGGATTTTCAACAAAATTTTGATTTTTGCGGGGTGGTCACGAATTAACCTTCTTTTCGCTCTAGGACGCATATTTAAGGAGATATGGCCAATTTAAGTTTTTCGTGTAAAAAATTTGATTTTTTGAGGATTTTCATCAAAATTTTGATTTTTTGGGGGTGGTCACGAATTAACCTTCTTTTCGCTCTAGGACGCATATTTAAGGAGATATGGCCAATTTAAGTTTTTCATATGAAAAATTTGATTTTTCGAGGATTTTCAACAAAATTTTGATTTGTGCGGGGTGGTCACGAATTAACCTTCTTTTCGCTCTAGGACGCATATTTAAGGAGATATGGCCAATTTAAGTTTTTCATATGAAAATTTTGATTTTTCGAGGATTTTCATCAAAATTTTGATTTTTGGGGGATGGTCACGAATTAACCTTCTTTTCGCTCTAGGACGCATATTTAAGGAGATATGGCCAATTTAAGTTTTTCATATGAAAAATTTGATTTTTCCAGGATTTTCATCAAAATTTTGATTTTTTGGGGGGTGGTCACGAATTAACCTTCTTTTCGCTCTAGGACGCATATTTAAGGAGATATGGCCAATTTAAGTTTTTCATATGAAAAATTTGATTTTTCGAGGATTTTCATCAAAATTTTGAATTTTGGGGGGTGGTCACGAATTAACCTTCTTTTCGCTCTAGGACGCATATTTAAGGAGATAGGCCAATTTAAGTTTTTCATATAAAAAATTTGATTATTTGAGGATTTTCATAAAAATTTTGATTTTTTGGGGGTGGTCACGAATTAACCTTCTTTTCGCTCTAGGACGCATATTTAAGGAGATATGGCCACTTTAAGTTTTTCATATGAAAAATTTGATTTTTTTGAGGATTTTCATCAAAATTTTGAATTTTGGGGGGTGGTCACGAACTAACCTTCTTTTCGCTCTAGGACGCATATTTAAGGAGATATGGCCAATTTAAGTTTTTCATATGAAAAATTTGATTTTTCGAGGATTTTCAACAAAATTTTGATTTTTGGGGGGTGGTCACGAATTAACCTTCTTTTCGCTCTAGGACGCATATTTAAGGAGATATGGCCAATTTAAGTTTTTCATATGAAAAATTTGATTTTTCGAGGATTTTCAACAAAATTTTGATTTTTGCGGGGTGGTCACGAATTAACCTTCTTTTCGCTCTAGGACGCATATTTAAGGAGATATGGCCACTTTAAGTTTTTCGTGTAAAAAATTTGATTTTTTGAGGATTTTCATCAAAATTTTGATTTTTTGGGGGTGGTCACGAATTAACCTTCTTTTCGCTCTAGGACGCATATTTAAGGAGATATGGCCAATTTAAGTTTTTCATATGAAAAATTTGATTTTTCGAGGATTTTCATCAAAATTTTGATTTTTGGGGGGTGGTCACGAATTAACCTTCTTCTCGCTCTAAGACGCATATTTAAGGAGATATGGCCAATTTAAGTTTTTCATATGAAAAATTTGATTTTTCGAGGATTTTCAACAAAATTTTGATTTTTGCGGGGTGGTCACAAATTAACCTTCTTTTCGCTCTAGGACGCATATTTAAGGAGATATGGCCAATTTAAGTTTTTCATATGAAAAATTTAATTTTTCGAGGATTTTCATCAAAATTTTGATTTTTGGGGGGTGGTCACGAATTAACCTTCTTTTCGCTCTAGGACGCATATTTAAGGAGATATGGCCAATTTAAGTTTTTCATATGAAAAATTTGATTTTTCGAGGATTTTCATCAAAATTTTGAATTTTGGGGGGTGGTCACGAATTAACCTTCTTTTCGCTCTAGGACGCATATTTAAGGAGATATGGCCAATTTAAGTTTTTCATATGAAAAATTTGATTTTTCGAGGATTTTCAACAAAATTTTGATTTTTGCGGGGTGGTCACGAATTAACCTTCTTTCCGCTCTAGGTCGCATATTTAAGGAGATATGGCCAATTTAAGTTTTTCATATGAAAAATTTGATTTTTCCAGGATTTTCATCAAAATTTTGATTTTTTGGGGGGTGGTCACGAATTAACCTTCTTTTCGCTCTAGGACGCATATTTAAGGAGATATGGCCAATTTAAGTTTTTCATATGAAAAATTTGATTTTTCGAGGATTTTCATCAAAATTTTCAATTTTGGGGGGTGGTCACGAATTAACCTTCTTTTCGCTCTGGGACGCATATTTAAGGAGATATGGCCAATTTAAGTTTTTCATATAAAAAATTTGATTATTTGAGGAGTTTCATCAAAATTTTGATTTTTTGGGGGTGGTCACGAATTAACCTTCTTTTCGCTCTAGGACGCATATTTAAGGAGATATGGCCAATTTAAGTTTTTCATATGAAAATTTTGATTTTTCGAGGATTTTCATCAAAATTTTGATTTTTACGGGGTGGTCACGAATTAACCTTCTTTTCGCTCTAGGACGAATATTTAAGGAGATATGGCCAATTAAAGTTTTTCATATAAAAAATTTGATTTTTTGAGGATTTTCATCAAAATTTTGATTTTTTGGGGGTGGTCACGAATTAACATTCTTTTCGCTCTAGGACGCATATTTAAGGAGATATGGCCAATTTAAGTTTTTCATATGAAAAATTAGATTTTTCGAGGATTTTCATCAAAATTTTGAATTTTGGGGGGTGGTCACGAATTAACCTTCTTTTCGCTCTAGGACGCATATTTAAGGAGATATGGCCAATTTAAGGTTTTCATATGAAAAATTTGATTTTTCGAGGATTTTCATCAAAATTTTGATTTTTTGGGGGGTGGTCACGAATTAACCTTCTTTTCGCTCTAGGACGCATTTTTAAGGAGATATGGCCAATTTAAGTTTTTCATATGAAAAATTTGATTTTTCGAGGATTTTCATCAAAATTTTGAATTTTGGGGGGTGGTCACGAATTAACCTTCTTTTCGCTCTAGGACGCATATTTAAGGAGATATGGCCAATTTAAGTTTTTCATATGAAAAATTTGATTTTTCGAGGATTTTCATCAAAATTTTGAATTTTGGGGGGTGGTCACGAATTGACCTTCTTTTCGCTCTAGGACGCATATTTAAGGAGATATGGTCAATTTAAGTTTTTCATATGAAAAATTTGATTTTTCGAGGATTTTCAACAAAATTTTGATTTTTGCGGGGTGGTCACGAATTAACCTTCTTTCCGCTCTAGGACGCATATTTAAGGAGATATGGCCAATTTAAGTTTTTCATATGAAAAATTTGATTTTTCGAGGATTTTCATCAAAATTTTGAATTTTGGGGGGTGGTCACGAATTAACCTTCTTTTCGCTCTAGGACGCATATTTAAGGAGATATGGCCAATTTAAGTTTTTCATATGAAAAATTTGATTTTTCGAGGATTTTCAACAAAATTTTGATTTTTGCGGGGTGGTCACGAATTAACCTTCTTTCCGCTCTAGGTCGCATATTTAAGGAGATATGGCCAATTTAAGTTTTTCATATGAAAAATTTGATTTTTCCAGGATTTTCATCAAAATTTTGATTTTTTGGGGGGTGGTCACGAATTAACCTTCTTTTCGCTCTAGGACGCATATTTAAGGAGATATGGCCAATTTAAGTTTTTCATATGAAAAATTTGATTTTTCGAGGATTTTCATCAAAATTTTCAATTTTGGGGGGTGGTCACGAATTAACCTTCTTTTCGCTCTAGGACGCATATTTAAGGAGATATGGCCAATTTAAGTTTTTCATATAAAAAATTTGATTATTTGAGGAGTTTCATCAAAATTTTGATTTTTTGGGGGTGGTCACGAATTAACCTTCTTTTCGCTCTAGGACGCATATTTAAGGAGATATGGCCAATTTAAGTTTTTCATATGAAAATTTTGATTTTTCGAGGATTTTCATCAAAATTTTGATTTTTACGGGGTGGTCACGAATTAACCTTCTTTTCGCTCTAGGACGAATATTTAAGGAGATATGGCCAATTAAAGTTTTTCATATAAAAAATTTGATTTTTTGAGGATTTTCATCAAAATTTTGATTTTTTGGGGGTGGTCACGAATTAACATTATTTTCGCTCTAGGACGCATATTTAAGGAGATATGGCCAATTTAAGTTTTTCATATGAAAAATTAGATTTTTCGAGGATTTTCATCAAAATTTTGAATTTTGGGGGGTGGTCACGAATTAACCTTCTTTTCGCTCTAGGACGCATATTTAAGGAGATATGGCCAATTTAAGGTTTTCATATGAAAAATTTGATTTTTCGAGGATTTTCATCAAAATTTTGATTTTTTGGGGGGTGGTCACGAATTAACCTTCTTTTCGCTCTAGGACGCATATTTAAGGAGATATGGCCAATTTAAGTTTTTCATATGAAAAATTTGATTTTTCGAGGATTTTCATCAAAATTTTGAATTTTGGGGGGTGGTCACGAATTAACCTTCTTTTCGCTCTAGGACGCATATTTAAGGAGATATGGCCAATTTAAGTTTTTCATATGAAAAATTTGATTTTTCGAGGATTTTCATCAAAATTTTGAATTTTGGGGGGTGGTCACGAATTGACCTTCTTTTCGCTCTAGGACGCATATTTAAGGAGATATGGTCAATTTAAGTTTTTCATATGAAAAATTTGATTTTTCGAGGATTTTCAACAAAATTTTGATTTTTGCGGGGTGGTCACGAATTAACCTTCTTTCCGCTCTAGGACGCATATTTAAGGAGATATGGCCAATTTAAGTTTTTCATATGAAAAATTTGATTTTTCCAGGATTTTCATCAAAATTTTGATTTTTTGGGGGGTGGTCACGAATTAACCTTCTTTTCGCTCTAGGACGCATATTTAAGGAGATATGGCCAATTTAAGTTTTTCGTGTAAAAAATTAGATTTTTTGAGGGTTTTCATCAAAATTTTGATTTTTTGGGGGTGGTCACGAATTAACCTTCTTTTCGCTCTAGGACGCATATTTAAGGAGATATGGCCAATTTAAGTTTTTCATATGAAAAATTTGATTTTTCGAGGATTTTCATCAAAATTTTGATTTTTGGGGGGTGGTCACGAATTAACCTTCTTTTCGCTCTAGGACGCATATTTAAGGAGATATGGTCAATTTAATTTTTTCATATGAAAAATTTGATTTTTCGAGGATTTTCATCAAAATTTTGAATTTTGGGGGGTGGTCACGAATTAACCTTCTTTTCGCTCTAGGACGCATATTTAAGGAGATATGGCCAATTTAAGTTTTTCATATGAAAAATTTGATTTTTCGAGGATTTTCATCAAAATTTTGAGTTTTGGGGGGTGGTCACGAATTAACCTTCTTTTCGCTCTAGGACGCATATTTAAGGAGATATGGCCAATTTAAGTTTTTCATATGAAAAATTTGATTTTTTGAGGATTTTCATCAAAATTTTGATTTTTTTGGGGGGTGGTCACGAATTAACCTTCTTTTCGCTCTAGGACGCATATTTAAGGAGATAAGGCCAATTTAAGTTTTTCATATGAAAAATTCGATTTTTCGAGGATTTTCATCAAAATTTTGATTTTTTGGGGGTGGTCACGAATTAACATTCTTTTCGCTCTAGGACGCATATTTAAGGAGATATGGCCAATTTAAGTTTTTCATATGAAAAATTAGATTTTTCGAGGATTTTCATCAAAATTTTGAATTTTGGGGGGTGGTCACGAATTAACCTTCTTTTCGCTCTAGGACGCATATTTAGGAGATATGGCCAATTTAAGTTTTTCATATGAAAAATTTGATTTTTTTGAGGATTTTCATCAGAATTTTGAATTTTGGGGGGTGGTCACGAATTAACCTTCTTTTCGCTCTAGGACGCATTTGATTTTTTGGGGGTGGTCACGAATTAATATTCTTTTCGCTCTAGGACGCATATTTAAGGAGATATGGCCAATTTAAGTTTTTCATATGAAAAATTAGATTTTTCGAGGATTTTCATCAAAATTTTGAATTTTGGGGGGTGGTCACGAATTAACCTTCTTTTCGCTCTAGGACGCATATTTAGGAGATATGGCCAATTTAAGTTTATCATATGAAAAATTTGATTTTTTTGAGCATTTTCATCAAAATTTTGAATTTTGGGGGGTGGTCACGAATTAACCTTCTTTTCGCTCTAGGACGCATATTTAAGGAGATATGGCCAATTTAAGTTTTTCATATGAAAAATTTGATTTTTTTGAGGATTTTCATCAAAATTTTGAATTTTGGGGGGTGGTCACGAATTAACCTTCTTTTCGCTCTAGGACGCATATTTAAGGAGATATGGCCAATTTAAGTTTTTCATATGAAAAATTTGATTTTTCAAGGATTTTCATCAAAATTTCGATTTTTTGGGGGGTGGTCACGAATTAACCTTCTTTTCGCTCTAGGACGCATATTTAAGGAGATATGGCCAATTTAAGTTTTTCATATGAAAAATTAGATTTTTCGAGGATTTTCATCAAAATTTTGAATTTTGGGGGGTGGTCACGAATTAACCTTCTTTTCGCTCTAGGACGCATATTTAAGGAGATATGGCCAATTTAAGTTTTTCATATAAAAAATTTGATTATTTGAGGATTTTCATCAAAATTTTGATTTTTTGGGGGTGGTCACGAATTAACCTTCTTTTCGCTCTAGGACGCATATTTAAGGAGATATGGCCAATTTAAGTTTTTCATATGAAAATTTTGATTTTTCGAGGATTTTCATCAAAATTTTGATTTTTGCGGGGTGGTCACGAATTAACCTTCTTTTCGCTCTAGGACGCATATTTAAGGAGATATGGCCAATTAAAGTTTTTCATATAAAAAATTTGATTTTTTGAGGATTTTCATCAAAATTTTGATTTTTTGGGGGTGGTCACGAATTAACATTCTTTTCGCTCTAGGACGCATATTTAAGGAGATATGCCCAATTTAAGTTTTTCATATGAAAAATTTGATTTTTCGAGGATTTTCATCAAAATTTTGAATTTTGGGGGGTGGTCACGAATTAACCTTCTTTTCGCTCTAGGACGCATATTTAAGGAGATATGGCCAATTTAAGTTTTTCATATAAAAAATTTGATTATTTGAGGATTTTCATCAAAATTTTGATTTTTTGGGGGTGGTCACGAATTAACCTTCTTTTCGCTCTAGGACGCATATTTAAGGAGATATGGCCAATTTAAGTTTTTCATATGAACATTTTGATTTTTCGAGGATTTTCATCAAAATTTTGATTTTTGCGGGGTGGTCACGAATTAACCTTCTTTTCGCTCTAGGACGCATATTTAAGGAGATATGGCCAATTTAAGTTTTTCGTGTAAAAAATTTGGTTTTTTGAGGATTTTCATCAAAATTTTGATTTTTTGGGGGTGGTCACGAATTAACCTTCTTTTCGCTCTAGGACGCATATTTAAGGAGATATGGCCAATTTAAGTTTTTCATATGAAAAATTTGATTTTTCGAGGATTTTCTTCAAAATTTTGATTTTTGGGGGGTGGTCACGAATTAACCTTCTTTTCGCTCTAGGACGCATATTTAAGGAGATATGGCCAATTTAAGTTTTTCATATGAAAAATTTGATTTTTCCAGGATTTTCATCAAAATTTTGATTTTTTGGGGGGTGGTCACGAATTAACCTTCTTTTCGCTCTAGGACGCATATTTAAGGAGATATGGCCAATTTAAGTTTTTCATATGAAAAATTTGATTTTTCGAGGATTTTCATCAAAATTTTGAATTTTGGGGGGTGGTCACGAATTAACCTTCTTTTCGCTCTAGGACGCATATTTAAGGAGATATGGCCAATTAAAGTTTTTCATATAAAAAAATTTGATTTTTTTAAGATTTTCATCAAAATTTTGATTTTTTGGGGGTGGTCACGAATTAACATTCTTTTCGCTCTAGGACGCATATTTAAGGAGATATGGCCAATTTAAGTTTTTCATATGAAAAATTAGATTTTTCGAGGATTTTCATCAAAATTTTGAATTTTGGGGGGTGGTCACGAATTAACCTTCTTTTCGCTCTAGGACGCATATTTAAGGAGATATGGCCAATTTAAGTTTTTCATATGAAAATTTGATTTGTCGAGGATTTTCATCAAAATTTTGAATTTTGGGGGGTGGTCACGAATTAACCTTCTTTTCGCTCTAGGACGCATATTTAAGGAGATATGGCCAATTTAAGTTTTTCATATGAAAAATTTGATTTTTTTGAGGATTTTCATCAAAATTTTGAATTTTGGGGGGTGGTCACGAATTAACCTTCTTTTCGCTCTAGGACGCATATTTAAGGAGATATGGCCAATTTAAGTTTTTCATATGAAAAATTTGGTTTTTCGAGGATTTTCAACAAAAGTTTGATTTTTGCGGGGTGGTCACGAATTAACCTTCTTTTCGCTCTAGGACGCATATTTAAGGAGATATGGCCAATTTAAGTTTTTCGTGTAAAAAATTTGATTTTTTGAGGATTTTCATCAAAATTTTGATTTTTTGGGGGTGGTCACGAATTAACCTTCTTTTCGCTCTAGGACGCATATTTAAGGAGATATGGCCAATTTAAGTTTTTCATATGAAAAATTTGATTTTTCCAGGATTTTCATCAAAATTTTGATTTTTTGGGGGGTGGTCACGAATTAACCTTCTTTTCGCTCTAGGACGCATATTTAAGGAGATATGGCCAATTTAAGTTTTTCATATGAAAAATTAGATTTTTCGAGGATTTTCATCAAAATTTTGAATTTTGGGGGGTGGTCACGAATTAACCTTCTTTTCGCTCTAGGACGCATATTTAAGGAGATATGGCCAATATAAGTTTTTCATATAAAAAATTTGATTATTTGAGGATTTTCATCAAAATTTTGGTCACGAATTAACCTTCTTTTCGCTCTAGGACGCATATTTAAGGAGATATGGCCAATTTAAGTTTATCATATGAAAATTTTGATTTTTCGAGGATTTTCATCAAAATTTTGATTTCTGCGGGGTGGTCACGAATTAACCTTCTTTTCGCTCTAGGACGCATATTTAAGGAGATATGGCCAATTTAAGTTTTTCATATGAAAAATTTGATTTTTCCAGGATTTTCATCAAAATTTTGATTTTTTGGGGGTGGTCACGAAGTAACCTTCTTTTCGCTCTAGGACGCATATTTAAGGAGATATGGCCAATTTAAGTTTTTCATGTGAAAAATTTGATTTTTCGAGGATTTTCATCAAAATTTTGAATTTTGAATTCGCTCTAGGACGCATATTTAAGGAGATATGGCCAATTTAAGTTTTTCTATAAAAAATTTGATTATTTGAGGATTTTCATCAAAATTTTGATTTTTTGGGGGTGGTCACGAATTAACCTTCTTTTCGCTCTAGGACGCATATTTAAGGAGATATGGCCAATTTAAGTTTTTCATATGAAAAATTTGATTTTTCGAGGATTTTCATCAAAATTTTGAATTTTTGGGGGTGGTCACGAATTAACCTTCTTTTCGCTCTAGGACGCATATTTAAGGAGATATGGCCAATTTAAGTTTTTCATATAAAAAATTTGATTATTTGAGGATTTTCATCAAAATTTTGATTTTTTGGGGGTGGTCACGAATTAACCTTCTTTTCGCTCTAGGACCCATATTTAAGGAGATATGGCCAATTTAAGTTTTTCATATGAAAATTTTGATTTTTCAAGGATTTTCATCAAAATTTTGATTTTTGCGGGGTGGTCACGAATTAACCTTCTTTTCGCTCTAGGACGCATATTTAAGGAGATATGGCCAATTTAAGTTTTTCATATGAAAAATTTGATTTTTTTGAGGATTTTCATCAAAATTTTGAATTTTGGGGGGTGGTCACGAATTAACCTTCTTTTCGCTCTAGGACGCATATTTAAGGAGATATGGCCAATTTAAGTTTTTCATATGAAAAATTTGATTTTTCGAGGATTTTCAACAAAATTTTGATTTTTTGGGGGTGGTCACGAATTAACCTTCTTTTCGCTCTAGGACGCATATTTAAGGAGATATGGCCAATTTAAGTTTTTCGCGTAAAAAATTTGATTTTTTGAGGATTTTCATCAAAATTTTGATTTTTTGGGGGGTGGTCACGAATTAACCTTCTTTTCGCTCTAGGACGCATATTTAAGGAAAAATTTGATTTTTCGAGGATTTTCATCAAAATTTTGAATTTTGGGGGGTGATCACGAATTAACCTTCTTTTCGCTCTAGGACGCATATTTAAGGAGATATGGCCAATTTAAGTTTTTCATATAAAAAATTTGATTTTTCGAGGATTTTCATCAAAATTTTGATTTTTTGGGGGTGGTCACGAATTAACCTTCTTTTCGCTCTAGGACGCATATTTAAGGAGATATGGCCAATTTAAGTTTTTCATATAAAAAATTTGATTATTTGAGGATTTTCATCAAAATTTTGATTTTTTGGGGGTGGTCACGAATTAACCTTCTTTTCGCTCTAGGACGCATATTTAAGGAGATATGGCCAATTTAAGTTTTTCGCGTAAAAAATTTGATTTTTCGAGGATTTTCATCAAAATTTTGATTTTTGCGGGGTGGTCACGAATTAACCTTCTTTTCGCTCTAGGACGCATATTTAAGGAGATATGGCCAATTAAAGTTTTTCATATAAAAAATTTGATTTTTTGAGGATTTTCATCAAAATTTTGAATTTTGGGGGGTGGTCACGAATTAACCTTCTTTTCGCTCTAGGACGCATATTTAAGGAGATATGGCCAATTTAAGTTTTTCATATGAAAAATTTGATTTTTTTGAGGATTTTCATCAAAATTTTGAATTTTGGGGGGTGGTCACGAATTAACCTTCTTTTCGCTCTAGGACGCATATTTAAGGAGATATGGCCAATTAAAGTTTTTCATATAAAAAATTTGATTTTTTGAGGATTTTCATCAAAATTTTGAATTTTGGGGGGTGGTCACGAATTAACCTTCTTTTCGCTCTAGGACGCATATTTAAGGAGATATGGCCAATTTAACTTTTTCATATAAAAAATTTGATTATTTGAGGATTTTCATCAAAATTTTGATTTTTTGGGGGTGGTCACGAATTAACCTTCTTTTCGCTCTAGGACGCATATTTAAGGAGATATGGCCAATTTAAGTTTTTCATATGAAAATTTTGATTTTTCGAGGATTTTCATCAAAATTTTGATTTTTGCGGGGTGGTCACGAATTAACCTTCTTTTCGCTCTAGGACGCATATTTAAGGAGATATGGCCAATTAAAGTTTTTCATATAAAAAATTTGATTTTTTGAGGATTTTCATCAAAATTTTGATTTTTTGGGGGTGGTCACGAATTAACATTCTTTTCGCTCTAGGACGCATATTTAAGGAGATATGGCCAATTTAAGTTTTTCATATGAAAAATTTGATTTTTCGAGGATTTTCATCAAAATTTTGAATTTTGGGGGGTGGTCACGAATTAACCTTCTTTTCGCTCTAGGACGCATATTTAAGGAGATATGGCCAATTTAAGTTTTTCATATGAAAATTTTGATTTTTCAAGGATTTTCATCAAAATTTTGATTTTTGCGGGGTGGTCACGAATTAACCTTCTTTTCGCTCTAGGACGCATATTTAAGGAGATATGGCCAATTAAAGTTTTTCATATAAAAAATTTGATTTTTTGAGGATTTTCATCAAAATTTTGATTTTTTGGGGGTGGTCACGAATTAACCTTCTTTTCGCTCTAGGACGCATATTTAAGGAGATATGGCCAATTTAAGTTTTTCATATGAAAATTTTGATTTTTCGAGGATTTTCATCAAAATTTTGATTTTTGCGGGGTGGTCACGAATTAACCTTCTTTTCGCTCTAGGACGCATATTTAAGGAGATATGGCCAATTAAAGTTTTTCATATAAAAAATTTGATTTTTTGAGGATTTTCATCAAAATTTTGATTTTTTGGGGGTGGTCACGAATTAACCTTCTTTTCGCTCTAGGACGCATATTTAAGGAGATATGGCCAATTTAAGTTTTTCATATGAAAAATTTGATTTTTCGATGATTTTCATCAAAATTTTGAATTTTGGGGGGTGGTCACGAATTAACCTTCTTGAGGATTTTCATCAAAATTTTGATTTTTTGGGGGTGGTCACGAATTAACCTTCTTTTCGCTCTAGGACGCATATTTAAGGAGATATGGCCAATTTAAGTTTTTCATATGAAAAATTTGATTTTTCGAGGATTTTCAACAAAATTTTGATTCTTGCGGGGTGGTCACGAATTAACCTTCTTTTCGCTCTAGGACGCATATTTAAGGAGATATGGCCAATTTAAGTTTTTCATATGAAAAATTTGATTTTTTGAGGATTTTCATCAAAATTTTGATTTTTTGGGGGGTGGTCACGAATTAACCTTCTTTTCGCTCTAGGACGCATATTTAAGGAGATATGGCCAATTTAAGTTTTTCATATGAAAAATTTGATTTTTCGAGGATTTTCATCAAAATTTTGATTTTTTGGTGGGTGGTCACGAATTAACCTTCTTTTCGCTCTAGGACGCATATTTAACGAGATATGGCCAATTTAAGTTTTTCATATAAAAAATTTGATTATTTGAGGATTTTCATCAAAATTTTTTTGGGGGTGGTCACGCATTAACCTTCTTTTCGCTCTAGGACGCATATTTAAGGAGATATGGCCAATTTAAGTTTTTCATATGAAAATTTTGATTTTTCGAGGATTTTCATCAAAATTTTGATTTTTGCGGGGTGGTCACGAATTAACATTCTTTTCGCTCTAGGACGCATATTTAAGGAGATATGGCCAATTTAAGTTTTTCGTGTAAAAAATTTGATTTTTTGAGGATTTTCATCAAAATTTTGATTTTTTGGGGGGTGGTCACGAATTAACTTTCTTTTCGCTCTAGGACGCATATTTAAGGAGATATGGCCAATTTAAGTTTTTCATATGAAAAATTTGATTTTTCGAGGATTTTCATCAAAATTTTGAATTTTGGGGGGTGGTCACGAATTAACCTTCTTTTCGCTCTAGGACGCATATTTAAGGAGATATGGCCAATTTAAGTTTTTCATATGAAAAATTTGATTTTTCGAGGATTTTCATCAAAATTTTGATTTTTGGGGGGTGGTCACGAATTAACATTCTTTTCGCTCTAGGACGCATATTTAAGGAGATATGGCCAATTTAAGTTTTTCATATGAAAAATTAGATTTTTCGAGGATTTTCATCAAAATTTTGAATTTTGGGGGGTGGTCACGAATTAACCTTCTTTTCGCTCTAGGACGCATATTTAAGGAGATATGGCCAATTTAAGTTTTTCATATGAAAAATATGATTTTTCGAGGATTTTCAACAAAATTTTGATTTTTGCGGGGTGGTCACGAATTAACCTTCTTTTCGCTCTAGGACGCATATTTAAGGAGATATGGCCAATTTAAGTTTTTCATATGAAAAATTAGATTTTTCGAGGATTTTCATCAAAATTTTGATTTTTGGGGTGTGGTCACGAATTAACCTTCTTTTCGCTCTAGGACGCATATTTAAGGAGATATGGCCAATTTAAGTTTTTCGTGTAAAAAATTTGATTTTTTGAGGATTTTCATCAAAATTTTGATTTTTTGGGGGTGGTCACGAATTAACCTTCTTTTCGCTCTAGGACGCATATTTAAGGAGATATGGCCAATTTAAGTTTTTCGTGTAAAAAATTTGATTTTTTGAGGATTTTCATCAAAATTTTGATTTTTTGGGGGGTGGTCACGAATTAACCTTCTTTTCGCTCTAGGACGCATATTTAAGGAGATATGGCCAATTTAAGTTTTTCATATGAAAAATTTGATTTTTCGAGGATTTTCATCAAAATTTTGAATTTTGGGGGGTGGTCACGAATTAACCTTCTTTTCGCTCTAGGACGCATATTTAAGGAGATATGGCCAATTTAAGTTTTTCATATGAAAAATTTGATTTTTCGAGGATTTTCAACAAAATTTTGATTTTTGCGGGGTGGTCACGAATTAACCTTCTTTTCGCTCTAGGACGCATATTTAAGGAGATATGGCCAATTTAAGTTTTTCATATGAAAAATTTGATTTTTCGAGGATTTTCATCAAAATTTTGATTTTTTGGGGGGTGGTCACGAATTAACCTTCTTTTCGCTCTAGGACGCATATTTAAGGAGATATGGCCAATTAAAGTTTTTCATATAAAAAATTTGATTTTTTGAGGATTTTTATCAAAATTTTGATTTTTTGGGGGTAGTCACGAATTAACATTCTTTTCGCTCTAGGACGCATATTTAAGGAGATATGGCCAATTTAAGTTTTTCATATGAAAAATTAGATTTTTCGAGGATTTTCATCAAAATTTTGAATTTTGGGGGGTGGTCACGAATTAACCTTCTTTTCGCTCTAGGACGCATATTTAAGGAGATATGGCCAATTTAAGTTTTTCATATGAAAAATTTGATTTTTCGAGGATTTTCATCAAAATTTTGATTTTTTGGGGGGTGGTCACGAATTAACCTTCTTTTCGCTCTAGGACGCATATTTAAGGAGATATGGCCAATTTAAGTTTTTCATATGAAAAATTTGATTTTTCGAGGATTTTCATCAAAATTTTGATTTTTTGGGGGGTGGTCACGAATTAACCTTCTTTTCGCTCTAGGACGCATGTTTAAGGAGATATGGCCAATTTAAGTTTTTCATATGAAAAATTTGATTTTTCGAGGATTTTCATCAAAATTTTGATTTTTTGGGGGGTGGTCACGAATTAACCTTCTTTTCGCTCTAGGACGCATATTTAAGGAGATATGGGCAATTTAAGTTTTTCATATGAAAAATTTGATTTTTCTAGGATTTTCATCAAGATTTTGAATTTTGGGGGGTGGTCACGAATTAACCTTCTTTTCGCTCTAGGACGCATATTTAAGGAGATATGGCCAATTTAAGTTTTTCATATGAAAAATTTGATTTTTCGAGGATTTTCATCAAAATTTTGAATTTTGGGGGGTGGTCACGAATTAACCTTCTTTTCGCTTTAGGACGCATATTTAAGGAGATATGGCCAATTTAAGTTTTTCATATGAAAAATTTGATTTTTCGAGGATTTTCATCAAAATTTTGATTTTTTGGGGGGAGGTCACGAATTAACCTTCTTTTCGCTCTAGGACGCATATTTAAGAAGATATGGCCAATTTAAGTTTTTCATATGAAAAAATTGATTTTTTGAGGATTTTCATCAAAATTTTGATTTTTTTGGGGGTGGTCACGAATTAACCTTCTTTTCGCTCTAGGACGCATATTTAAGGAGATATGGCCAATTTAAGTTTTTCATATGAAAAATTTGATTTTTTGAAGATTTTCATCAAAATTTTGATTTTTTGGGGGTAGTCACGAATTACCATTCTTTTCGCTCTAGGACGCATATTTAAGGAGATATGGCCAATTTAAGTTTTTCATATTAAAAATTTGATTTTTCGAGGATTTTCATCAAAATTTTGATTTTTTGGGGGGTGGTCACGAATTAACCTTCTTTTCGTCACGAATTAACCTTCTTTTCGCTCTAGGACGCATATTTAAGGAGATATGGCCAATTTAAGTTTTTCATATGAAAAATTTGATTTTTCGAGGATTTTCATCAAACTATTAATTTTTGGGGGGTGGTCACGAATTAACCTTCTTTTCGCTCTAGGACGCATATTTAAGGAGATATGGCCAATTTAAGTTTTTCATATGAAAAATTTGATTTTTCGAGGAGTTTCATCAAAATTTTGAATTTTGGGGGGTGGTCACGAATTAACATTCTTTTCGCTCTAGGACGCATATTTAAGGAGATATGGCCAATTTAAGTTTTTCATATGAAAAATTTGATTTTTCGAGGATTTTCATCAAAATTTTGAATTTTGGGGGGTGGTCACGAATTAACCTTCATTTCGCTCTAGGACGCATATTTAAGGAGATATGGCCAATTTAAGTTTTTCATATGAAAAATTTGATTTTTCGAGGATTTTCATCAGAATTTTGAATTTTGGGGGGTGGTCACGAATTAACCTTCTTTTCGCTCTAGGACGCATATTTAAGGAGATATGGCCAATTTAAGTTTTTTCATATGAAAAATTTGATTTTTCGAGGATTTTGGGGGGTGGTCACGAATTAACCTTCTTTTCGCTCTAGGACGCATATTTAAGGAGATATGGCCAATTTAAGTTTTTTCATATGAAAAATTTGATTTTTCGAGGATTTTCACCAAAATATTGATTTTTTGGGGGTGGTCACGAATTAACCTTCTTTTCCCTCTAGGACGCATATTTAAGGAGATATGGCCAATTTAAGTTTTTCATATGAAAATTTTGATTTTTCGAGGATTTTCATCAAAATTTTGATTTTTGCGGGGTGGTCACGAATTAACCTTCTTTTCGCTCTAGGACGCATATTTAAGGAGATATGGCCAATTAAAGTTTTTCATATAAAAAATTTGATTTTTTGAGGATTTTCATCAAAATTTTGATTTTTTGGGGGTGGTCACGAATTAACATTCTTTTCGCTCTAGGACGCATATTTAAGGAGATATGGCCAATTTAAGTTTTTCATATGAAAAATTTGATTTTTCGAGGATTTTCATCAAAATTTTGAATTTTGGGGGGTGGTCACGAATTAACCTTCTTTTCGCTCTAGGACGCATATTTAAGGAGATATGGCCAATTTAAGTTTTTCATATGAAAATTTTGATTTTTCAAGGATTTTCATTAAAATTTTGATTTTTGCGGGGTGGTCACGAATTAACCTTCTTTTCGCTCTAGGACGCATATTTAAGGAGATATGGCCAATTAAAGTTTTTCATATAAAAAATTTGATTTTTTGAGGATTTTCATCAAAATTTTGATTTTTTGGGGGTGGTCACGAATTAACCTTCTTTTCGCTCTAGGACGCATATTTAAGGAGATATGGCCAATTTAAGTTTTTCATATGAAAATTTTGATTTTTCGAGGATTTTCATCAAAATTTTGATTTTTGCGGGGTGGTCACGAATTAACCTTCTTTTCGCTCTAGGACGCATATTTAAGGAGATATGGCCAATTAAAGTTTTTCATATAAAAAATTTGATTTTTTGAGGATTTTCATCAAAATTTTGATTTTTTGGGGGTGGTCACGAATTAACCTTCTTTTCGCTCTAGGACGCATATTTAAGGAGATATGGCCAATTTAAGTTTTTCATATGAAAAATTTGATTTTTCGATGATTTTCATCAAAATTTTGAATTTTGGGGGGTGGTCACGAATTAACCTTCTTGAGGATTTTCATCAAAATTTTGATTTTTTGGGGGTGGTCACGAATTAACCTTCTTTTCGCTCTAGGACGCATATTTAAGGAGATATGGCCAATTTAAGTTTTTCATATGAAAAATTTGATTTTTCGAGGATTTTCAACAAAATTTTGATTCTTGCGGGGTGGTCACGAATTAACCTTCTTTTCGCTCTAGGACGCATATTTAAGGAGATATGGCCAATTTAAGTTTTTCATATGAAAAATTTGATTTTTTGAGGATTTTCATCAAAATTTTGATTTTTTGGGGGGTGGTCACGAATTAACCTTCTTTTCGCTCTAGGACGCATATTTAAGGAGATATGGCCAATTTAAGTTTTTCATATGAAAAATTTGATTTTTCGAGGATTTTCATCAAAATTTTGATTTTTTGGTGGGTGGTCACGAATTAACCTTCTTTTCGCTCTAGGACGCATATTTAACGAGATATGGCCAATTTAAGTTTTTCATATAAAAAATTTGATTATTTGAGGATTTTCATCAAAATTTTTTTGGGGGTGGTCACGCATTAACCTTCTTTTCGCTCTAGGACGCATATTTAAGGAGATATGGCCAATTTAAGTTTTTCATATGAAAATTTTGATTTTTCGAGGATTTTCATCAAAATTTTGATTTTTGCGGGGTGGTCACGAATTAACATTCTTTTCGCTCTAGGACGCATATTTAAGGAGATATGGCCAATTTAAGTTTTTCATATGAAAAATTTGATTTTTTGAGGATTTTCATCAAAATTTTGATTTTTTGGGGGGTGGTCACGAATTAACCTTCTTTTCGCTCTAGGACGCATATTTAAGGAGATATGGCCAATTTAAGTTTTTCATATGAAAAATTTGATTTTTCGAGGATTTTCATCAAAATTTTGAATTTTGGGGGGTGGTCACGAATTAACCTTCTTTTCGCTCTAGGACGCATATTTAAGGAGATATGGCCAATTTAAGTTTTTCATATGAAAAATTTGATTTTTCGAGGATTTTCATCAAAATTTTGATTTTTGGGGGGTGGTCACGAATTAACATTCTTTTCGCTCTAGGACGCATATTTAAGGAGATATGGCCAATTTAAGTTTTTCATATGAAAAATTTGATTTTTCGAGGATTTTCATCAAAATTTTGAATTTTGGGGGGTGGTCACGAATTAACCTTCTTTTCGCTCTAGGACGCATATTTAAGGAGATATGGCCAATTTAAGTTTTTCATATGAAAAATTTGATTTTTCGAGGATTTTCATCAAAATTTTGATTTTTGGGGGGTGGTCACGAATTAACATTCTTTTCGCTCTAGGACGCATATTTAAGGAGATATGGCCAATTTAAGTTTTTCATATGAAAAATTAGATTTTTCGAGGATTTTCATCAAAATTTTGATATTTGCGGGGTGGTCACGAATTAACCTTCTTTTCGCTCTAGGACGCATATTTAAGGAGATATGGCCAATTAAAGTTTTTCATATAAAAAATTTGATTTTTTGAGGATTTTCATCAAAATTTTGAATTTTGGGGGGTGGTCACGAATTAACCTTCTTTTCGCTCTAGGACGCATATTTAAGGAGATATGGCCAATTTAACTTTTTCATATAAAAAATTTGATTATTTGAGGATTTTCATCAAAATTTTGATTTTTTGGGGGTGGTCACGAATTAACCTTCTTTTCGCTCTAGGACGCATATTTAAGGAGATATGGCCAATTTAAGTTTTTCATATGAAAATTTTGATTTTTCGAGGATTTTCATCAAAATTTTGATTTTTGCGGGGTGGTCACGAATTAACCTTCTTTTCGCTCTAGGACGCATATTTAAGGAGATATGGCCAATTAAAGTTTTTCATATAAAAAATTTGATTTTTTGAGGATTTTCATCAAAATTTTGATTTTTTGGGGGTGGTCATGAATTAACATTCTTTTCGCTCTAGGACGCATATTTAAGGAGATATGGCCAATTTAAGTTTTTCATATGAAAAATTTGATTTTTCGAGGATTTTCATCAAAATTTTGAATTTTGGGGGGTGGTCACGAATTAACCTTCTTTTCGCTCTAGGACGCATATTTAAGGAGATATGGCCAATTTAAGTTTTTCATATGAAAATTTTGATTTTTCAAGGATATTCATCAAAATTTTGATTTTTGCGGGGTGGTCACGAATTAACCTTCTTTTCGCTCTAGGACGCATATTTAAGGAGATATGGCCAATTAAAGTTTTTCATATAAAAAATTTGATTTTTTGAGGATTTTCATCAAAATTTTGATTTTTTGGGGGTGGTCACGAATTAACCTTCTTTTCGCTCTAGGACGCATATTTAAGGAGATATTGCCAATTTAAGTTTTTCATATGAAAATTTTGATTTTTCGAGGATTTTCATCAAAATTTTGATTTTTGCGGGGTGGTCACGAATTAACCTTCTTTTCGCTCTAGGACGCATATTTAAGGAGATATGGCCAATTAAAGTTTTTCATATAAAAAATTTGATTTTTTGAGGATTTTCATCAAAATTTTGATTTTTTGGGGGTGGTCACGAATTAACCTTCTTTTCGCTCTAGGACGCATATTTAAGGAGATATGGCCAATTTAAGTTTTTCATATGAAAAATTTGATTTTTCGATGATTTTCATCAAAATTTTGAATTTTGGGGGGTGGTCACGAATTAACCTTCTTGAGGATTTTCATCAAAATTTTGATTTTTTGGGGGTGGTCACGAATTAACCTTCTTTTCGCTCTAGGACGCATATTTAAGGAGATATGGCCAATTTAAGTTTTTCATATGAAAAATTTGATTTTTCGAGGATTTTCAACAAAATTTTGATTCTTGCGGGGTGGTCACGAATTAACCTTCTTTTCGCTCTAGGACGCATATTTAAGGAGATATGGCCAATTTAAGTTTTTCATATGAAAAATTTGATTTTTTGAGGATTTTCATCAAAATTTTGATTTTTTGGGGGGTGGTCACGAATTAACCTTCTTTTCGCTCTAGGACGCATATTTAAGGAGATATGGCCAATTTAAGTTTTTCATATGAAAAATTTGATTTTTCGAGGATTTTCATCAAAATTTTGATTTTTTGGTGGGTGGTCACGAATTAACCTTCTTTTCGCTCTAGGACGCATATTTAACGAGATATGGCCAATTTAAGTTTTTCATATAAAAAATTTGATTATTTGAGGATTTTCATCAAAATTTTTTTGGGGGTGGTCACGCATTAACCTTCTTTTCGCTCTAGGACGCATATTTAAGGAGATATGGCCAATTTAAGTTTTTCATATGAAAATTTTGATTTTTCGAGGATTTTCATCAAAATTTTGATTTTTGCGGGGTGGTCACGAATTAACATTCTTTTCGCTCTAGGACGCATATTTAAGGAGATATGGCCAATTTAAGTTTTTCGTGTAAAAAATTTGATTTTTTGAGGATTTTCATCAAAATTTTGATTTTTTGGGGGGTGGTCACGAATTAACCTTCTTTTCGCTCTAGGACGCATATTTAAGGAGATATGGCCAATTTAAGTTTTTCATATGAAAAATTTGATTTTTCGAGGATTTTCATCAAAATTTTGAATTTTGGGGGGTGGTCACGAATTAACCTTCTTTTCGCTCTAGGACGCATATTTAAGGAGATATGGCCAATTTAAGTTTTTCATATGAAAAATTTGATTTTTCGAGGATTTTCATCAAAATTTTGATTTTTGGGGGGTGGTCACGAATTAACATTCTTTTCGCTCTAGGACGCATATTTAAGGAGATATGGCCAATTTAAGTTTTTCATATGAAAAATTAGATTTTTCGAGGATTTTCATCAAAATTTTGAATTTTGGGGGGTGGTCACGAATTAACCTTCTTTTCGCTCTAGGACGCATATTTAAGGAGATATGGCCAATTTAAGTTTTTCATATGAAAAATTTGATTTTTCGAGGATTTTCATCAAAATTTTGATTTTTTGGGGGGTGGTCACGAATTAACCTTATTTTCGCTCTAGGACGCATATTTAAGGAGATATGGCCAATTAAAGTTTTTCATATAAAAAATTTGATTTTTTGAGGATTTTTATCAAAATTTTGATTTTTTGGGGGTAGTCACGAATTAACATTCTTTTCGCTCTAGGACGCATATTTAAGGAGATATGGCCAATTTAAGTTTTTCATATGAAAAATTAGATTTTTCGAGGATTTTCATCAAAATTTTGAATTTTGGGGGGTGGTCACGAATTAACCTTCTTTTCGCTCTAGGACGCATATTTAAGGAGATATGGCCAATTTAAGTTTTTCATATGAAAAATTTGATTTTTCGAGGATTTTCATCAAAATTTTGATTTTTTGGGGGGTGGTCACGAATTAACCTTCTTTTCGCTCTAGGACGCATATTTAAGGAGATATGGCCAATTTAAGTTTTTCATATGAAAAATTTGATTTTTCGAGGATTTTCATCAAAATTTTGATTTTTTGGGGGGTGGTCACGAATTAACCTTCTTTTCGCTCTAGGACGCATGTTTAAGGAGATATGGCCAATTTAAGTTTTTCATATGAAAAATTTGATTTTTCGAGGATTTTCATCAAAATTTTGATTTTTTGGGGGGTGGTCACGAATTAACCTTCTTTTCGCTCTAGGACGCATATTTAAGGAGATATGGGCAATTTAAGTTTTTCATATGAAAAATTTGATTTTTCTAGGATTTTCATCAAGATTTTGAATTTTGGGGGGTGGTCACGAATTAACCTTCTTTTCGCTCTAGGACGCATATTTAAGGAGATATGGCCAATTTAAGTTTTTCATATGAAAAATTTGATTTTTCGAGGATTTTCATCAAAATTTTGAATTTTGGGGGGTGGTCACGAATTAACCTTCTTTTCGCTCTAGGACGCATATTTAAGGAGATATGGCCAATTTAAGTTTTTCATATGAAAAATTTGATTTTTCGAGGATTTTCATCAAAATTTTGATTTTTTGGGGGGAGGTCACGAATTAACCTTCTTTTCGCTCTAGGACGCATATTTAAGAAGATATGGCCAATTTAAGTTTTTCATATGAAAAATTTGATTTTTTGAGGATTTTCATCAAAATTTTGATTTTTTTGGGGGTGGTCACGAATTAACCTTCTTTTCGCTCTAGGACGCATATTTAAGGAGATATGGCCAATTTAAGTTTTTCATATGAAAAATTTGATTTTTTGAAGATTTTCATCAAAATTTTGATTTTTTGGGGGTAGTCACGAATTACCATTCTTTTCGCTCTAGGACGCATATTTAAGGAGATATGGCCAATTTAAGTTTTTCATATTAAAAATTTGATTTTTCGAGGATTTTCATCAAAATTTTGATTTTTTGGGGGGTGGTCACGAATTAACCTTCTTTTCGTCACGAATTAACCTTCTTTTCGCTCTAGGACGCATATTTAAGGAGATATGGCCAATTTAAGTTTTTCATATGAAAAATTTGATTTTTCGAGGATTTTCATCAAACTATTAATTTTTGGGGGGTGGTCACGAATTAACCTTCTTTTCGCTCTAGGACGCATATTTAAGGAGATATGGCCAATTTAAGTTTTTCATATGAAAAATTTGATTTTTCGAGGAGTTTCATCAAAATTTTGAATTTTGGGGGGTGGTCACGAATTAACATTCTTTTCGCTCTAGGACGCATATTTAAGGAGATATGGCCAATTTAAGTTTTTCATATGAAAAATTTGATTTTTCGAGGATTTTCATCAAAATTTTGAATTTTGGGGGGTGGTCACGAATTAACCTTCATTTCGCTCTAGGACGCATATTTAAGAAGATATGGCCAATTTAAGTTTTTCATATGAAAAATTTGATTTTTCGAGGATTTTCATCAAAATTTTGAATTTTGGGGGGTGGTCACGAATTAACCTTCTTTTCGCTCTAGGACGCATATTTAAGGAGATATGGCCAATTTAGGTTTTTTCATATGAAAAATTTGATTTTTCGAGGATTTTGGGGGGTGGTCACGAATTAACCTTCTTTTCGCTCTAGGACGCATATTTAAGGAGATATGGCCAATTTAAGTTTTTTCATATGAAAAATTTGATTTTTCGAGGATTTTCACCAAAATATTGATTTTTTGGGGGTGGTCACGAATTAACCTTCTTTTCCCTCTAGGACGCATATTTAAGGAGATATGGCCAATTTAAGTTTTTCATATGAAAATTTTGATTTTTCGAGGATTTTCATCAAAATTTTGATTTTTGCGGGGTGGTCACGAATTAACCTTCTTTTCGCTCTAGGACGCATATTTAAGGAGATATGGCCAATTAAAGTTTTTCATATAAAAAATTTGATTTTTGAGGATTTTCATCAAAATTTTGATTTTTTGGGGGTGGTCACGAATTAACATTCTTTTCGCTCTAGGACGCATATTTAAGGAGATATGGTCAATTTAAGTTTTTCATATGAAAAATTTGATTTTTCGAGGATTTTCATCAAAATTTTGAATTTTGGGGGGTGGTCACGAATTAACCTTCTTTTCGCTCTAGGACGCATATTTAAGGAGATATGGCCAATTTAAGTTTTTCATATGAAAATTTTGATTTTTCAAGGATTTTCATTAAAATTTTGATTTTTGCGGGGTGGTCACGAATTAACCTTCTTTTCGCTCTAGGACGCATATTTAAGGAGATATGGCCAATTAAAGTTTTTCATATAAAAAATTTGATTTTTTGAGGATTTTCATCAAAATTTTGATTTTTTGGGGGTGGTCACGAATTAACCTTCTTTTCGCTCTAGGACGCATATTTAAGGAGATATGGCCAATTTAAGTTTTTCATATGAAAATTTTGATTTTTCGAGGATTTTCATCAAAATTTTGATTTTTGCGGGGTGGTCACGAATTAACCTTCTTTTCGCTCTAGGACGCATATTTAAGGAGATATGGCCAATTAAAGTTTTTCATATAAAAAATTTGATTTTTTGAGGATTTTCATCAAAATTTTGATTTTTTGGGGGTGGTCACGAATTAACCTTCTTTTCGCTCTAGGACGCATATTTAAGGAGATATGGCCAATTTAAGTTTTTCATATGAAAAATTTGATTTTTCGATGATTTTCATCAAAATTTTGAATTTTGGGGGGTGGTCACGAATTAACCTTCTTGAGGATTTTCATCAAAATTTTGATTTTTTGGGGGTGGTCACGAATTAACCTTCTTTTCGCTCTAGGACGCATATTTAAGGAGATATGGCCAATTTAAGTTTTTCATATGAAAAATTTGATTTTTCGAGGATTTTCAACAAAATTTTGATTCTTGCGGGGTGGTCACGAATTAACCTTCTTTTCGCTCTAGGACGCATATTTAAGGAGATATGGCCAATTTAAGTTTTTCATATGAAAAATTTGATTTTTTGAGGATTTTCATCAAAATTTTGATTTTTTGGGGGGTGGTCACGAATTAACCTTCTTTTCGCTCTAGGACGCATATTTAAGGAGATATGGCCAATTTAAGTTTTTCATATGAAAAATTTGATATTTCGAGGATTTTCATCAAAATTTTGATTTTTGCGGGGTGGTCACGAATTAACATTCTTTTCGCTCTAGGACGCATATTTAAGGAGATATGGCCAATTTAAGTTTTTCGTGTAAAAAATTTGATTTTTTGAGGATTTTCATCAAAATTTTGATTTTTTGGGGGGTGGTCACGAATTAACCTTCTTTTCGCTCTATGACGCATATTTAAGGAGATATGGCCAATTTAAGCTTTTCATATGAAAAATTTGATTTTTCGAGGATTTTCATCAAAATTTTGAATTTTGGGGGGTGGTCACGAATTAACCTTCTTTTCGCTCTAGGACGCATATTTAAGGAGATATGGCCAATTTAAGTTTTTCATATGAAAAATTTGATTTTTCGAGGATTTTCATCAAAATTTTGATTTTTGGGGGGTGGTCACGAATTAACATTCTTTTCGCTCTAGGACGCATATTTAAGGAGATATGGCCAATTTAAGTTTTTCATATGAAAAATTAGATTTTTCGAGGATTTTCATCAAAATTTTGAATTTTGGGGGGTGGTCACGAATTAACCTTCTTTTCGCTCTAGGACGCATATTTAAGGAGATATGGCCAATTTAAGTTTTTCATATGAAAAATTTGATTTTTCGAGGATTTTCATCAAAATTTTGATTTTTTGGGGGGTGGTCACGAATTAACCTTCTTTTCGCTCTAGGACGCATATTTAAGGAGATATGGCCAATTAAAGTTTTTCATATAAAAAATTTGATTTTTTGAGGATTTTTATCAAAATTTTGATTTTTTGGGGGTGGTCACGAATTAACATTCTTTTCGCTCTAGGACGCATATTTAAGGAGATATGGCCAATTTAAGTTTTTCATATGAAAAATTAGATTTTTCGAGGATTTTCATCAAAATTTTGAATTTTGGGGGGTGGTCACGAATTAACCTTCTTTTCGCTCTAGGACGCATATTTAAGGAGATATGGCCAATTTAAGTTTTTCATATGAAAAATTTGATTTTTCGAGGATTTTCATCAAAATTTTGATTTTTTGGGGGGTGGTCACGAATTAACCTTCTTTTCGCTCTAGGACGCATATTTAAGGAGATATGGCCAATTTAAGTTTTTCATATGAAAAATTTTATTTTTCGAGGATTTTCATCAAAATTTTGATTTTTTGGGGGGTGGTCACGAATTAACCTTCTTTTCGCTCTAGGACGCATGTTTAAGGAGATATGGCCAATTTAAGTTTTTCATATGAAAAATTTGATTTTTCGAGGATTTTCATCAAAATTTTGATTTTTTGGGGGGTGGTCACGAATTAACCTTCTTTTCGCTCTAGGACGCATATTTAAGGAGATATGGGCAATTTAAGTTTTTCATATGAAAAATTTGATTTTTCGAGGATTTTCATCAAACTATTGATTTTTGGGGGGTGGTCACGAATTAACCTTCTTTTCGCTCTAGGACGCATATTTAAGGAGATATGGCCAATTTAAGTTTTTCATATGAAAAATTTGATTTTTCGAGGATTTTCATCAAAATTTTGAATTTTGGGGGGTGGTCACGAATTAACCTTCTTTTCGCTCTAGGACGCATATTTATGGAGATATGGCCAATTTAAGTTTTTCATATGAAAAATTTGATTTTTCGAGGATTTTCATCAAAATTTTGATTTTTTGGGGGGAGGTCACGAATTAACCTTCTTTTCGCTCTAGGACGCATATTTAAGGAGATATGGCCAATTTAAGTTTTTCATATGAAAAATTTGATATTTCGAGGATTTTCATCAAAATTTTGATTTTTGGGGGGTGGTCACGAATTAACCTTCTTTTCGCTCTAGGACGCATATTTAAGGAGATATGGCCAATTTAAGTTTTTCATATGAAAAATTTGATTTTTCGAGGATTTTCATCAAAATTTTGACTTTTTGGGGGTGGTCACGAATTAACCTTCTTTTCGCTCTAGGACGCATATTTAAGAAGACATGGCCAATTTAAGTTTTTCATATGAAAAATTTGATTTTTCGAGGATTTTCATCAAAATTTTGATTTTTGGGGGGTGGTCACGAATTAACCTTCTTTTCGCTCTAGGACGCATATTTAAGGAGATATGGCCAATTTAAGTTTTTCATATGAAAAATTTGATATTTCGAGGATTTTCATCAAAATTTTGATTTTTGGGCGGTGGTCACGAATTAACCTTCTTTTCGCTCTAGGACGCATATTTAAGAAGATATGGCCAATTTAAGTTTTTCATATGAAAAAATTGATTTTTTGAGGATTTTCATCAAAATTTTGATTTTTTGGGGGGTGGTCACGAATTAACCTTCTTTTCGTCACGAATTAACCTTCTTTTCGCTCTAGGACGCATATTTAAGGAGATATGGCCAATTTAAGTTTTTCATATGAAAAATTTGATTTTTCGAGGATTTTCATCAAACTATTAATTTTTGGGGGGTGGTCACGAATTAACCTTCTTTTCGCTCTAGGACGCATATTTAAGGAGATATGGCCAATTTAAGTTTTTCATATAAAAAATTTGATTTTTCGAGGATTTTCATCAAAATTTTGATTTTTTGGGGGGTGGTCACGAATTAACCTTCTTTTCGCTCTAGGACGCATATTTAAGGAGATATGGCCAATTTAAGTTTTTCATATGAAAAATTTGATTTTTCGAGGATTTTCATCAAAATTTTGAATTTTGGGGGGTGGTCACGAATTAACCTTCTTTTCGCTCTAGGACGCTTATTTAAGGAGATATGGCCAATTTAAGTTTTTCATATGAAAAATTTGATTTTTCGAGGATTTTCATCAAAATTTTGAGTTTTGGGGGGTGGTCACGAATTAACCTTCTTTTCGCTCTAGGACGCATATTTAAGGAGATATGGCCAATTTAAGTTTTTCATATGAAAAATTTGATTTTTCGAGGATTTTCATCAAAATTTTGAATTTTGGGGGGTGGTCACGAATTAACCTTCTTTTCGCTCTAGGACGCATATTTAAGGAGATATGGCCAATTTAAGTTTTTCATATGAAAAATTTGATTTTTCGAGGATTTTCATCAAAATTTTGAGTTTTGGGGGGTGGTCACGAATTAACCTTCTTTTCGCTCTAGGACGCATATTTAAGGAGATATGGCCAATTTAAGTTTTTCATATGAAAAATTTGATTTTTCGAGGATTTTCATCAAAATTTTGAATTTTGGGGGGTGGTCACGAATTAACCTTCTTTTCGCTCTAGGACGCATATTTAAGGAGATATGGCCAATTTAAGTTTTTCATATGAAAAATTTGATTTTTCGAGGATTTTCATCAAAATTTTGATTTTTGGGGGGTGGTCACGAATTAACCATCTTTTCGCTCTAGGACGCATATTTAAGGAGATATGGCCAATTTAAGTTTTTCATATAAAAAATTTGATATTTCGAGGATTTTCATCAAAATTTTGATTTTTGGGCGGTGGTCACGAATTAACCTTCTTTTCGCTTTAGGACGCATATTTAAGGAGATATGGTCAATTTAAGTTTTTCATATGAAAAATTTGATTTTTCGAGGATTTTCATCAAAATTTTGAATTTTGGGGGGTGGTCACGAATTAACCTTCTTTTCGATCTAGGACGCATATTTAAGGAGATATGGCCAATTTAAGTTTTTCATATGAAAAATTTGATTTTTCGAGGATTTTCATCAAAATTTTGATTTTTGGGGGGTGGTCACGAATTAACCTTCTTTTCGCTCTAGGACGCATATTTAAGGAGATATGGCCAATTTAAGTTTTTCATATGAAAAATTTGATTTTTTGAGGATTTTCATCAAAATATTGATTTTTTGGGGGTTGGCATGAATTAACCTTCTTTTCGCTCTAGGACGCATATTTAAGGAGATATGGCCAATTTAAGTTTTTCGTATGAAAAATTTGATTTTTCGAGGATTTTCATCAAAATTTTGAATTTTGGGGGGTGGTCACGAATTAACCTTCTTTTCGCTCTAGGACGCATATTTAAGGAGATATGGCCAATTTAAGTTTTTCATATGAAAAATTTGATTTTTCGAGGATTTTCATCAAAATTTTGATTTTTTGGGGGGTGGTCACGAATTAACCTTCTTTTCGCTCTAGGACGCATATTTAAGGAGATATGGCCAATTTAAGTTTTTCATATGAAAAATTTGATATTTCGAGGATTTTCATCAAAATTTTGAATTTTGGGGGGTGGTCACGAATTAACCTTCTTTTCGCTCTAGGACGCATATTTAAGGAGATATGGCCAATTTAAGTTTTTCATATAAAAAATTTGATTTTTTGAGGATTTTCATCAAAATTTTGATTTTTTGGGGGTGGTCACGAATTAACATTCTTTTCGCTCTAGGACGCATATTTAAGGAGATATGGCCAATTTAAGTTTTTCATATGAAAAATTTGATTTTTCGAGGATTTTCATCAAAATTTTGAGTTTTGGGGGGTGGTCACGAATTAACCTTCTTTTCGCTCTAGGACGCATATCTAAGGAGATATGGCCAATTTAAGTTTTTCATATGACAAATTTGATTTTTCGAGGATTTTCATCAAAATTTTGATTTTTGGGGGGTGGTCACGAATTAACCTTCTTTTCGCTCTAGGACGCATATTTAAGGAGATATGGCCAATTTAAGTTTTTCATATGAAAAATTTGATATTTCGAGGATTTTCATCAAAATTTTGAATTTTGGGGGGTGGTCATATTTCGAGGATTTTCATCAAAATTTTGATTTTTGGGCGGTGGTCACGAATTAACCTTCTTTTCGCTCTAGGACGCATATTTAAGGAGATATGGCCAATTTAAGTTTTTCATATGAAAAATTTGATTTTTCGAGGATTTTCATCAAAATTTTCATCAAAATTTTAAATTTTGGGGGGTGGTCACGAATTAACCTTTTTTTCGCTCTAGGACGCATATTTAAGGAGATATGGCCAATTTAAGTTTTTCATATGAAAAATTTGATTTTTCGAGGATCTTCATCAAAATTTTGATTTTTGGGGGGTGGTCACGAATTAACCTTCTTTTTGCTCTAGGACGCATATTTAAGGAGATATGGCCAATTTAAGTTTTTCCATATGAAAAATTTGATTTTTTGAAGATTTTCATCAAAATTTTGATTTTTTGGGGGTGGTCACGAATTACCATTCTTTTCGCTCTAGGACGCATATTTAAGGAGATATGGCCAATTTAAGTTTTTCATATGAAAAATTTGATTTTTTGAGGATTTTCATCAAAATTTTGAATTTTGGGGGGTGGTCACGAATTAACCTTCTTTTCGCTCTAGGACGCATATTTAAGGAGATATGGCCAATTTAAGTTTTTCATATGAAAAATTTGATTTTTCGAGGATTTTCATCAAAATTTTGATTTTTGGGGGGTGGTCACGAATTAACATTCTTTTCGCTCTAGGACGCATATTTAAGGAGATATGGCCAATTTAAGTTTTTCATATAAAAAATTTGATATTTCGAGGATTTTCATCAAAATTTTGATTTTTGGGCGGTGGTCACGAATTAACCTTCTTTTCGCTTTAGGACGCATATTTAAGGAGATATGGTCAATTTAAGTTTTTCATATGAAAAATTTGATTTTTCGAGGATTTTCATCAAAATTTTGAATTTTGGGGGGTGGTCACGAATTAACCTTCTTTTCGATCTAGGACGCATATTTAAGGAGATATGGCCAATTTAAGTTTTTCATATGAAAAATTTGATTTTTCGAGGATTTTCATCAATATTTTGATTTTTGGGGGGTGGTCACGAATTAACCTTCTTTTCGCTCTAGGACGCATATTTAAGGAGATATGGCCAATTTAAGTTTTTCATATGAAAAATTTGATTTTTTGAGGATTTTCATCAAAATATTGATTTTTTGGGGGTTGGCATGAATTAACCTTCTTTTCGCTCTAGGACGCATATTTAAGGAGATATGGCCAATTTAAGTTTTTCGTATGAAAAATTTGATTTTTCGAGGATTTTCATCAAAATTTTGAATTTTGGGGGGTGGTCACGAATTAACCTTCTTTTCGCTCTAGGACGCATATTTAAGGAGATATGGCCAATTTAAGTTTTTCATATGAAAAATTTGATTTTTCGAGGATTTTCATCAAAATTTTGATTTTTTGGGGGGTGGTCACGAATTAACCTTCTTTTCGCTCTAGGACGCATATTTAAGGAGATATGGCCAATTTAAGTTTTTCATATGAAAAATTTGATATTTCGAGGATTTTCATCAAAATTTTGAATTTTGGGGGGTGGTCACGAATTAACCTTCTTTTCGCTCTAGGACGCATATTTAAGGAGATATGGCCAATTTAAGTTTTTCATATAAAAAATTTGATTTTTTGAGGATTTTCATCAAAATTTTGATTTTTTGGGGGTGGTCACGAATTAACATTCTTTTCGCTCTAGGACGCATATTTAAGGAGATATGGCCAATTTAAGTTTTTCATATGAAAAATTTGATTTTTCGAGGATTTTCATCAAAATTTTGAGTTTTGGGGGGTGGTCACGAATTAACCTTCTTTTCGCTCTAGGACGCATATCTAAGGAGATATGGCCAATTTAAGTTTTTCATATGACAAATTTGATTTTTCGAGGATTTTCATCAAAATTTTGATTTTTGGGGGGTGGTCACGAATTAACCTTCTTTTCGCTCTAGGACGCATATTTAAGGAGATATGGCCAATTTAAGTTTTTCATATGAAAAATTTGATTTTTCGAGGATTTTCATCAAAATTTTGAATTTTGGGGGGTGGTCACGAATTAACCTTCTTTTCGCTCTAGGACGCATATTTAAGGAGATATGGCCAATTTAAGTTTTTCATATGAAAAATTTGATTTTTTGAGGATTTTCATCAAAATTTTGATTTTTTGGGGGTGGTCACGAATTACCCTTCTTTTCGCTCTAGGACGCATATTTAACCCTGGACAGTCATCCTTCGTCGAAATGACGACGCGTAATTTCATTTTCGATCTAAAATGCATTTTAGTCGATTGGGAAATGATAAATTTAAGTTATACAAATGCAAATATTTTATGAATTTTTGTTGTATACTAATTAAGAACAAAATGAGTAAGAAAATAAATTCAATTTTGGTTCACATTTTTGCTCACAGTGCAAATTATAGTATCTTGAAATAAGCCGTAGTCAAAATGACGAAGGATGACGTTAGTGTACAAAAAATAAGGATGACTGTCCAGGGTTAAGGAGATATGGCCAATTTAAGTTTTTCATATGAAAAATTTGATTTTTCGAGGATTTTCATCAAAATTTTGATTTTTGGGGGGTGGTCACGAATTAACCTTCTTTTCGCTCTAGGACGCATATTTAAGGAGATATGGCCAATTTAAGTTTTTCATATGAAAAATTTGATTTTTCGAGGATTTTCATCAAAATTTTGATTTTTTGGGGGTGGTCACGAATTACCATTCTTTTCGCTCTAGGACGCATATTTAAGGAGATATGGCCAATTTAAGTTTTTCATATGAAAAATGTGATTTTTCGAGGATTTTCATCAAAATTTTGAATTTTGGGGGGTGGTCACGAATTAACCTTCTTTTCGCTCTAGGACGCATATTTAAGGAGATATGGCCAATTTAAGTTTTTCATATGAAAATTTTGTTTTTTCGAGGATTTTCATCAAAATTTTGATTTTTTGGGGGTGGTCACGAATTAACCTTCTTTTCGCTCTAGGACGCATATTTAAGAAGACGTGGCCAATTTAAGTTTTTCATATGAAAAATTTGATTTTTCGAGGATTTTCATCAAAATTTTGATTTTTGGGGGGTGGTCACGAATTAACCTTCTTTTCGCTCTAGGACGCATATTTAAGGAGATATGGCCAATTTAAGTTTTTCATATGAAAAAATTGATCTTTTGAGGATTTTCATCAAAATTTTGATTTTTTTGGGGGTGGTCACGAATTAACCTTCTTTTCGCTCTAGGACGCATATTTAAGGAGATATGGCCAATTTAAGTTTTTCATATGAAAAATTTGATTTTTTGAAGATTTTCATCAAAATTTTGATTTTTTGGGGGTAGTCACGAATTACCATTATTTTCGCTCTAGGACGCATATTTAAGGAGATATGGCCAATTTAAGTTTTTCATACGAAAAATTTGATTTTTCGAGGATTTTCATCAAAATTTTGATTTTTTGGGGGGTGGTCACGAATTAACCTTCTTTTCGTCACGAATTAACCTTCTTTTCGCTATAGGACGCATATTTAAGGAGATATGGCCAATTTAAGTTTTTCATATGAAAAATTTGATTTTTCGAGGATTTTCATCAAACTATTGATTTTTGGGGGGTGGTCACGAATTAACCTTCTTTTCGCTCTAGGACGCATATTTAAGGAGATATGGCCAATTTAAGTTTTTCATATGAAAAATTTGATTTTTCGAGGATTTTCATCAAAATTTTGATTTTTTGGGGGGTGGTCACGAATTAACCTTCTTTTCGTCACGAATTAACCTTCTTTTCGCTCTAGGACGCATATTTAAGGAGATATGGCCAATTTAAGTTTTTCATATGAAAAATTTGATTTTTCGAGGATTTTCATCAAACTATTGATTTTTGGGGGGTGGTCACGAATTAACCTTCTTTTCGCTCTAGGACGCATATTTAAGGAGATATGGCCAATTTAAGTTTTTCATATGAAAAATTTGATTTTTCGAGGATTTTCATCAAAATTTTGATTTTTTGGGGGGTGGTCACGAATTAACCTTCTTTTCGCTCTAGGACGCATATTTAAGGAGATATGGCCAATTTAAGTTTTTCATATGAAAAATTTGATATTTCGAGGATATTCATCAAAATTTTGAATTTTGGGGGGTGGTCACGAATTAACCTTCTTTTCGCTCTAGGACGCATATTTAAGGAGATATGGCCAATTTCAGTTTTTCATATAAAAAATTTGATTTTTTGAGGATTTTCATCAAAATTTTGATTTTTTGGGGGTGGTCACGAATTAACATTCTTTTCGCTCTAGGACGCATATTTAAGGAGATATGGCCAATTTAAGTTTTTCATATGAAAAATTTGATTTTTCGAGGATTTTCATCAAAATTTTGATTTTTTGGGGGGTGGTCACGAATTAACCTTCTTTTCGCTCTAGGACGCATATTTAAGGAGATATGGCCAATTTAAGTTTTTCATATGACAAATTTGATTTTTCGAGGATTTTCATCAAAATTTTGATTTTTGGGGGGTGGTCACGAATTAACCTTCTTTTCGCTCTAGGACGCATATTTAAGGAGATATGGCCAATTTAAGTTTTTCATATGAAAAATTTGATTTTTCGAGGATTTTCATCAAAATTTTGAATTTTGGGGGGTGGTCACGAATTAACCTTCTTTTCGCTCTAGGACGCATATTTAAGGAGATATGGCCAATTTAAGTTTTTCATATGAAAAATTTGTTTTTTCGAGGATTTTCATCAAAATTTTGATTTTTGGGGGGTGGTCACGAATTAACCTTCTTTTCGCTCTAGGACGCATATTTAAGGAGATATGGCCAATTTAAGTTTTTCATATGAAAAATTTGATTTTTCGAGGATTTTCATCAAAATTTTGAATTTTGGGGGGTGGTCACGAATTAACCTTCTTTTCGCTCTTGGACGCATATTTAAGGAGATATGGCCAATTTAAGTTTTTCATATGAAAATTTTGTTTTTTCGAGGATTTTCATCAAAATTTTGATTTTTTGGGGGTGGTCACGAATTAACCTTCTTTTCGCTCTAGGACGCATATTTAAGAAGACGTGGCCAATTTAAGTTTTTCATATGAAAAATTTGATTTTTCGAGGATTTTCATCAAAATTTTGATTTTTGGGGGGTGGTCACGAATTAACCTTCTTTTCGCTCTAGGACGCATATTTAAGGAGATATGGCCAATTTAAGTTTTTCATATGAAAAATTTGATATTTCGAGGATTTTCATCAAAATTTTGATTTATTTGGGGGTGGTCACGAATTAACCTTCTTTTCGCTCTAGGACGCATATTTAAGAAGATATGGCCAATTTAAGTTTTTCATATGAAAAAATTGATCTTTTGAGTATTTTCATCAAAATTTTGATTTTTTGGGGGTGGTCACGAATTAACCTTCTTTTCGCTCTAGGACGCATATTTAAGAAGACGTGGCCAATTTAAGTTTTTCATATGAAAAATTTGATTTTTCGAGGATTTTCATCAAAATTTTGATTTTTGGGGGGTGGTCACGAATTAACCTTCTTTTCGCTCTAGGACGCATATTTAAGGAGATATGGCCAATTTAAGTTTTTCATATGAAAAAATTGATCTTTTGAGGATTTTCATCAAAATTTTGATTTTTTTGGGGGTGGTCACGAATTAACCTTCTTTTCGCTCTAGGACGCATATTTAAGGAGATATGGCCAATTTAAGTTTTTCATATGAAAAATTTGATTTTTTGAAGATTTTCATCAAAATTTTGATTTTTTGGGGGTAGTCACGAATTACCATTATTTTCGCTCTAGGACGCATATTTAAGGAGATATGGCCAATTTAAGTTTTTCATACGAAAAATTTGATTTTTCGAGGATTTTCATCAAAATTTTGATTTTTTGGGGGGTGGTCACGAATTAACCTTCTTTTCGTCACGAATTAACCTTCTTTTCGCTCTAGGACGCATATTTAAGGAGATATGGCCAATTTAAGTTTTTCATATGAAAAATTTGATTTTTCGAGGATTTTCATCAAACTATTGATTTTTGGGGGGTGGTCACGAATTAACCTTCTTTTCGCTCTAGGACGCATATTTAAGGAGATATGGCCAATTTAAGTTTTTCATATGAAAAATTTGATTTTTCGAGGATTTTCATCAAAATTTTGATTTTTTGGGGGGTGGTCACGAATTAACCTTCTTTTCGTCACGAATTAACCTTCTTTTCGCTCTAGGACGCATATTTAAGGAGATATGGCCAATTTAAGTTTTTCATATGAAAAATTTGATTTTTCGAGGATTTTCATCAAACTATTGATTTTTGGGGGGTGGTCACGAATTAACCTTCTTTTCGCTCTAGGACGCATATTTAAGGAGATATGGCCAATTTAAGTTTTTCATATGAAAAATTTGATTTTTCGAGGATTTTCATCAAAATTTTGATTTTTTGGGGGGTGGTCACGAATTAACCTTCTTTTCGCTCTAGGACGCATATTTAAGGAGATATGGCCAATTTAAGTTTTTCATATGAAAAATTTGATATTTCGAGGATTTTCATCAAAATTTTGAATTTTGGGGGGTGGTCACGAATTAACCTTCTTTTCGCTCTAGGACGCATATTTAAGGAGATATGGCCAATTTCAGTTTTTCATATAAAAAATTTGATTTTTTGAGGATTTTCATCAAAATTTTGATTTTTTGGGGGTGGTCACGAATTAACATTCTTTTCGCTCTAGGACGCATATTTAAGGAGATATGGCCAATTTAAGTTTTTCATATGAAAAATTTGATTTTTCGAGGATTTTCATCAAAATTTTGATTTTTTGGGGGGTGGTCACGAATTAACCTTCTTTTCGCTCTAGGACGCATATTTAAGGAGATATGGCCAATTTAAGTTTTTCATATGACAAATTTGATTTTTCGAGGATTTTCATCAAAATTTTGATTTTTGGGGGGTGGTCACGAATTAACCTTCTTTTCGCTCTAGGACGCATATTTAAGGAGATATGGCCAATTTAAGTTTTTCATATGAAAAATTTGATTTTTCGAGGATTTTCATCAAAATTTTGAATTTTGGGGGGTGGTCACGAATTAACCTTCTTTTCGCTCTAGGACGCATATTTAAGGAGATATGGCCAATTTAAGTTTTTCATATGAAAAATTTGTTTTTTCGAGGATTTTCATCAAAATTTTGATTTTTGGGGGGTGGTCACGAATTAACCTTCTTTTCGCTCTAGGACGCATATTTAAGGAGATATGGCCAATTTAAGTTTTTCATATGAAAAATTTGATTTTTCGAGGATTTTCATCAAAATTTTGAATTTTGGGGGGTGGTCACGAATTAACCTTCTTTTCGCTCTTGGACGCATATTTAAGGAGATATGGCCAATTTAAGTTTTTCATATGAAAATTTTGTTTTTTCGAGGATTTTCATCAAAATTTTGATTTTTTGGGGGTGGTCACGAATTAACCTTCTTTTCGCTCTAGGACGCATATTTAAGAAGACGTGGCCAATTTAAGTTTTTCATATGAAAAATTTGATTTTTCGAGGATTTTCATCAAAATTTTGATTTTTGGGGGGTGGTCACGAATTAACCTTCTTTTCGCTCTAGGACGCATATTTAAGGAGATATGGCCAATTTAAGTTTTTCATATGAAAAATTTGATATTTCGAGGATTTTCATCAAAATTTTGATTTTTTTGGGGGTGGTCACGAATTAACCTTCTTTTCGCTCTAGGACGCATATTTAAGAAGATATGGCCAATTTAAGTTTTTCATATGAAAAAATTGATCTTTTGAGGATTTTCATCAAAATTTTGATTTTTTGGGGGTGGTCACGAATTAACCTTCTTTTCGCTCTAGGACGCATATTTAAGGAGATATGGCCAATTTAGTTTTTCATATGAAAAATTTGATTTTTTGAAGATTTTCATCAAAATTTTGATTTTTTGGGGGTAGTCACGAATTACCATTCTTTTCGCTCTAGGACGCATATTTAAGGAGATATGGGCAATTTAAGTTTTTCATATGAAAAATTTGATTTTTCGAGGATTTTCATCAAAATTTTGATTTTTTGGGGGGTGGTCACGAATTAACCTTCTTTTCGTCACGAATTAACCTTCTTTTCGCTCTAGGACGCATATTTAAGGAGATATGGACAATTTAAGTTTTTCATATGAAAAATTTGATTTTTCGAGGATTTTCATCAAACTATTGATTTTTGGGGGGTGGTCACGAATTAACCTTCTTTTCGCTCTAGGACGCATATTTAAGGAGATATGGCCAATTTAAGTTTTTCATATGAAAAATTTGATTTTTCGAGGATTTTCATCAAAATTTTGATTTTTTGGGGGGTGGTCACGAATTAACCTTCTTTTCGTCACGAATTAACCTTCTTTTCGCTCTAGGACGCATATTTAAGGAGATATGGCCAATTTAAGTTTTTCATATGAAAAATTTGATTTTTCGAGGATTTTCATCAAACTATTGATTTTTGGGGGGTGGTCACGAATTAACCTTCTTTTCGCTCTAGGACGCATATTTAAGGAGATATGGCCAATTTAAGTTTTTCATATGAAAAATTTGATTTTTCGAGGATTTTCATCAAAATTTTGATTTTTTGGGGGGTGGTCACGAATTAACCTTCTTTTCGCTCTAGGACGCATATTTAAGGAGATATGGCCAATTTAAGTTTTTCATATGAAAAATTTGATATTTCGAGGATTTTCATCAAAATTTTGAATTTTGGGGGGTGGTCACGAATTAACCTTCTTTTCGCTCTAGGACGCATATTTAAGGAGATATGGCCAATTTAAGTTTTTCATATAAAAAATTTGATTTTTTGAGGATTTTCATCAAAATTTTGATTTTTTGGGGGTGGTCACGAATTAACATTCTTTTCGCTCTAGGACGCATATTTAAGGAGATTGGCCAATTTAAGTTTTTCATATGAAAAATTTGATTTTTCGAGGATTTTCATCAAAATTTTGATTTTTTGGGGGGTGGTCACGAATTAACCTTCTTTTCGCTCTAGGACGCATATTTAAGGAGATATGGCCAATTTAAGTTTTTCATATGACAAATTTGATTTTTCGAGGATTTTCATCAAAATTTTGATTTTTCGAGGATTTTCATCAAAATTTTGATTTTTGGGGGGTGGTCACGAATTAACCTTCTTTTCGCTCTAGGACGCATATTTAAGGAGATATGGCCAATTTAAGTTTTTCATATGAAAAATTTGATTTTTCGAGGATTTTCATCAAAATTTTGAATTTTGGGGGGTGGTCACGAATTAACCTTCTTTTCGCTCTAGGACGCATATTTAAGGAGATATGGCCAATTTAAGTTTTTCATATGAAAAATTTGTTTTTTCGAGGATTTTCATCAAATTTTTGATTTTTTGGGGGTGGTCACGAATTAACCTTCTTTTCGCTCTAGGACGCATATTTAAGAAGACATGGCCAATTTAAGTTTTTCATATGAAAAATTTGATTTTTCGAGGATTTTCATCAAAAGTTTGATTTTTGTGGGGTGGTCACGAATTAACCTTCTTTTCGCTCTAGGACGCATATTTAAGGAGATATGGCCAATAAAAGTTTTTCATATGAAAAATTTGATTTTTCGAGGATTTTCATCAAAATTTTGAATTTTGGGGGGTGGTCACGAATTAACCTTCTTTTCGCTCTAGGACGCATATTTAAGGAGATATGGCCAATTTAAGTTTTTCATATGAAAAATTTGATTTTTCGAGGATTTTCATCAAAATTTTGATTTTTGGGGGGTGGTCACGAATTAACCTTCTTTTCGCTCTAGGACGCATATTTAAGGAGATATGGCCAATTTAAGTTTTTCATATGAAAAATTTGATTTTTCGAGGATTTTCATCAAAATTTTGATTTTTGGGGGGTGGTTACGAATTAACCTTCTTTTCGCTCTAGGACGCATATTTAAGGAGATATGGCCAATTTAAGTTTTTCATATAAAAAATTTGATTTTTCGAGGATTTTCATCAAAATTTTGATTTTTTGGGGGTGGTCACGAATTACCATTCTTTTCGCTCTAGGACGCATATTTAAGGAGATATGGCCAATTTAAGTTTTTCATATGAAAAATTTGATTTTTCGAGGATTTTCATCAAAATTTTGAATTTTGGGGGGTGGTCACGAATTAACCTTCTTTTCGCTCTAGGACGCATATTTAAGGAGATATGGCCAATTTAAGTTTTTCATATGAAAATTTTGTTTTTTCGAGGATTTTCATCAAAATTTTGATTTTTTGGGGGTGGTCACGAATTAACCTTCTTTTCGCTCTAGGACGCATATTTAAGAAGACGTGGGCAATTTAAGTTTTTCATATGAAAAATTTGATTTTTCGAGGATTTTCATCAAAATTGTGATTTTTGGGGGGTGGTCACGAATTAACCTTCTTTTCGCTCTAGGACGCATATTTAAGGAGATATGGCCAATTTAAGTTTTTCATATGAAAAATTTGATATTTCGAGGATTTTCATAAAAATTTTGATTTTTTTGGGGGTGGTCACGAATTAACCTTCTTTTCGCTCTAGGACGCATATTTAAGAAGATATGGCCAATTTAAGTTTTTCATATGAAAAATTGATCTTTTGAGGATTTTCATCAAAATTTTGATTTTTTTGGGGGTGGTCACGAATTAACCTTCTTTTTGCTCTAGGACGCATATTTAAGGAGATATGGCCAATTTAAGTTTTTCATATGAAAAATTTGATTTTTTGAGGATTTTCATCAAAATTTTGATTTTTTGGGGGTGGTCACGAATTACCCTTCTTTTCGCTCTAGGACGCATATTTAAGGAGATATGGCCAATTTAAGTTTTTCATATGAAAAATTTGATTTTTTGAAGATTTTCATCAAAATTTTGATTTTTTGGGGGTAGTCACGAATTACCATTATTTTCGCTCTAGGACGCATATTTAAGGAGATATGGCCAATTTAAGTTTTTCATATGAAAAATTTGATTTTTCGAGGATTTTCATCAAAATTTTGATTTTTTTGGGGGTGGTCACGAATTAACCTTCTTTTCGTCACGAATTAACCTTCTTTTCGCTCTAGGACGCATATTTAAGGAGATATGGCCAATTTAAGTTTTTCATATGAAAAATTTGATTTTTCGAGGATTTTCATCAAACTATTGATTTTTGGGGGGTGGTCACGAATTAACCTTCTTTTCGCTCTAGGACGCATATTTAAGGAGATATGGCCAATTTAAGTTTTTCATATGAAAAATTTGATTTTTCGAGGATTTTCATCAAAATTTTGATTTTTTGGGGGTGGTCACGAATTAACCTTCTTTTCGTCACGAATTAACCTTCTTTTCGCTCTAGGACGCATATTTAAGGAGATATGGCCAATTTAAGTTAATTTTAGGACGCATATTTAAGGAGATATGGCCAATTTAAGTTTTTCATATGACAAATTTGATTTTTCGAGGATTTTCATCAAAATTTTGATTTTTGGGGGGTGGTCACGAATTAACCTTCTTTTCGCTCTAGGACGCATATTTAAGGAGATATGGCCAATTTAAGTTTTTCATATGAAAAATTTGATTTTTCGAGGATTTTCATCAAAATTTTGAATTTTGGGGGGTGGTCACGAATTAACCTTCTTTTCGCTTTAGGACGCATATTTAAGGAGATATGGCCAATTTAAGTTTTTCATATGAAAAATTTGTTTTTTCGAGGATTTTCATCAAAATTTTGATTTTTGGGGGGTGGTCACGAATTAACCTTCTTTTCGCTCTAGGACGCATATTTAAGGAGATATGGCCAATTTAAGTTTTTCATATGAAAAATTTGATTTTTCGAGGATTTTCATCAAAATTTTGAATTTTGGGGGGTGGTCACGAATTAACCTTCTTTTCGCTCTAGGACGCATATTTAAGGAGATATGGCCAATTTAAGTTTTTCATATGAAAATTTTGTTTTTTCGAGGATTTTTATCAAAATTTTGATTTTTTGGGGGTGGTCACGAATTAACCTTCTTTTCGCTCTAGGACGCATATTTAAGAAGACGTGGCCAATTTAAGTTTTTCATATGAAAAATTTGATTTTTCGAGGATTTTCATCAAAATTTTGATTTTTGGGGGGTGGTCACGAATTAACCTTCTTTTCGCTCTAGGACGCATATTTAAGGAGATATGGCCAATTTAAGTTTTTCATATGAAAAATTTGATATTTCGAGGATTTTCATCAAAATTTTGATTTTTTTGGGGGTGGTCACGAATTAACCTTCTTTTCGCTCTAGGACGCATATTTAAGAAGATATGGCCAATTTAAGTTTTTCATATGAAAAAATTGATCTTTTGAGGATTTTCATCAAAATTTTGATTTTTTTGGGGGTGGTCACGAATTAACCTTCTTTTCGCTCTAGGACGCATATTTAAGGAGATATGGCCAATTTAAGTTTTTCATATGAAAAATTTGATTTTTTGAAGATTTTCATCAAAATTTTGATTTTTTGGGGGTAGTCACGAATTACCATTCTTTTCGCTCTAGGACGCATATTTAAGGAGATATGGCCAATTTAAGTTTTTCATATGAAAAATTTGATTTTTCGAGGATTTTCATCAAAATTTTGATTTTTTGGGGGGTGGTCACGAATTAACCTTCTTTTCGTCACGAATTAACCTTCTTTTCGCTCTAGGACGCATATTTAAGGAGATATGGCCAATTTAAGTTTTTCATATGAAAAATTTGATTTTTCGAGGATTTTCATCAAACTATTGATTTTTGGGGGGTGGTCACGAATTAACCTTCTTTTCGCTCTAGGACGCATATTTAAGGAGATATGGCCAATTTAAGTTTTTCATATGAAAAATTTGATTTTTCGAGGATTTTCATCAAAATTTTGATTTTTTGGGGGGTGGTCACGAATTAACCTTCTTTTCGTCACGAATTAACCTTCTTTTCGCTCTAGGACGCATATTTAAGGAGATATGGCCAATTTAAGTTTTTCATATGAAAAATTTGATTTTTCGAGGATTTTCATCAAACTATTGATTTTTGGGGGGTGGTCACGAATTAACCTTCTTTTCGCTCTAGGACGCATATTTAAGGAGATATGGCCAATTTAAGTTTTTCATATGAAAAATTTGATTTTTCGAGGATTTTCATCAAAATTTTGATTTTTTGGGGGGTGGTCACGAATTAACCTTCTTTTCGCTCTAGGACGCATATTTAAGGAGATATGGCCAATTTAAGTTTTTCATATGAAAAATTTGATATTTCGAGGATTTTCATCAAAATTTTGAATTTTGGGGGGTGGTCACGAATTAACCTTCTTTTCGCTCTAGGACGCATATTTAAGGAGATATGGCCAATTTAAGTTTTTCATATAAAAAATTTGATTTTTTGAGGATTTTCATCAAAATTTTGATTTTTTGGGGGTGGTCACGAATTAACATTCTTTTCGCTCTAGGACGCATATTTAAGGAGATATGGCCAATTTAAGTTTTTCATATGACAAATTTGATTTTTCGAGGATTTTCATCAAAATTTTGATTTTTGGGGGGTGGTCACGAATTAACCTTCTTTTCGCTCTAGGACGCATATTTAAGGAGATATGGCCAATTTAAGTTTTTCATATGAAAAATTTGATTTTTCGAGGATTTTCATCAAAATTTTGAATTTTGGGGGGTGGTCACGAATTAACCTTCTTTTCGCTCTAGGACGCATATTTAAGGAGATATGGCCAATTTAAGTTTTTCATATGAAAAATTTGTTTTTTCGAGGATTTTCATCAAAATTTTGATTTTTTGGGGGTGGTCACGAATTAACCTTCTTTTCGCTCTAGGACGCATATTTAAGAAGACATGGCCAATTTAAGTTTTTCATATGAAAAATTTGATTTTTCGAGGATTTTCATCAAAAGTTTGATTTTTGGGGGGTGGTCACGAATTAACCTTCTTTTCGCTCTAGGACGCATATTTAAAGAGATATGGCCAATTTAAGTTTTTCATATGAAAAATTTGATTTTTCGAGGATTTTCATCAAAATTTTGATTTTTGGGGGGTGGTCACGAATTAACCTTCTTTTCGCTCTAGGACGCATATTTAAGGAGATATGGCCAATTTAAGTTTTTCATATGAAAAATTTGATTTTTCGAGGATTTTCATCAAAATTTTGATTTTTTGGGGGTGGTCACGAATTACCATTCTTTTCGCTCTAGGACGCATATTTAAGGAGATATGGCCAATTTAAGTTTTTCATATGAAAAATTTGATTTTTCGAGGATTTTCATCAAAATTTTGATTTTTGGGGGGTGGTCACGAATTAACCTTCTTTTCGCTCTAGGACGCATATTTAAGGAGATATGGCCAATTTAAGTTTTTCATATGAAAAATTTGATATTTCGAGGATTTTCATCAAAATTTTGATTTTTTTGGGGGTGGTCACGAATTAACCTTCTTTTCGCTCTAGGACGCATATTTAAGAAGATATGGCCAATTTAAGTTTTTCATATGAAAAAATTGATTTTTTGAGGATTTTCATCAAAATTTTGATTTTTTTGGGGGTGGTCACGAATTAACCTTCTTTTCGCTCTAGGACGCATATTTAAGGAGATATGGCCAATTTAAGTTTTTCATATGAAAAATTTGATTTTTTGAAGATTTTCATCAAAATTTTGATTTTTTGGGGGTAGTCACGAATTACCATTCTTTTCGCTCTAGGACGCATATTTAAGGAGATATGGCCAATTTAAGTTTTTCATATGAAAAATTTGATTTTTCGAGGATTTTCATCAAAATTTTGATTTTTTGGGGGGTGGTCACGAATTAACCTTCTTTTCGTCACGAATTAACCTTCTTTTCGCTCTAGGACGCATATTTAAGGAGATATGGCCAATTTAAGTTTTTCATATGAAAAATTTGATTTTTCGAGGATTTTCATCAAACTATTGATTTTTGGGGGGTGGTCACGAATTAACCTTCTTTTCGCTCTAGGACGCATATTTAAGGAGATATGGCCAATTTAAGTTTTTCATATGAAAAATTTGATTTTTCGAGGATTTGCATCAAAATTTTGAATTTTGGGGGGTGGTCACGAATTAACCTTCTTTTCGCTCTAGGACGCATATTTAAGGAGATATGGCCAATTTAAGTTTTAAATATGAAAAATTTGATTTTTCGATGATTTTCATCAAAATTTTGAATTTTTGTGGGTGGTCACGAATTAACATTCTTTTCGCTCTAGGACGCATATTTAAGGAGATATGGCCAATTTAAGTTTTTCATATGAAAAATTTGATTTTTCGAGGATTTTCATCAAAATTTTGATTTTTTGGGGGGTGGTCACGAATTAACCTTCTTTTCGCTCTAGGACGCATATTTAAGGAGATATGGCCAATTTAAGTTTTTCATATGAAAAATTTGATTTTTCGAGGATTTTCATCAAGATTTTGAATTTTGGGGGGTGGTCACGAATTAACCTTCATTTCGCTCTAGGACGCATATTTAAGGAGATATGGCCAATTTAAGTTTTTCATATGAAAAATTTGATTTTTCGAGGATTTGCATCAAAATTTTGAATTTTGGTGGGTGGTCACGAATTAACCTTCTTTTCGCTCTAGGACGCATATTTAAGGAGATATGGCAAATTTAAGTTTTTCATATGAAAAATTTGATTTTTCGAGGATTTTCATCAAACTATTGATTTTTGGGGGGTGGTCACGAATTAACCTTCTTTTCGCTCTAGGACGCATATTTAAGGAGATATGGCCAATTTAAGTTTTTCATATGAAAAATTTGATTTTTCGAGGAGTTTCATCAAAATTTTGAATTTTGGGGGGTGGTCACGAATTAACCTTCATTTCGCTCTAGGACGCATATTTAAGGAGATATGGCCAATTTAAGTTTTTCATATGAAAAATTTGATTTTTCGAGGAGTTTCATCAAAATTTTGAATTTTGGGGGGTGGTCACGAATTAACCTTCTTTTCGCTCTAGGACGCATATTTAAGGAGATATGGCCAATTTAAGTTTTTCATATGAAAAATTTGATTTTTCGAGGATTTTCATCAAAATTTTGATTTTTTGGGGGGTGGTCACGAATTAACCTTCTTTTCGCTCTAGGACGCATATTTAAGGAGATATGGCCAATTTAAGTTTTTCATATGAAAAATTTGATATTTCGAGGATTTTCATCAAAATTTTGAATTTTGGGCGGTGGTCACGAATTAACCTTCTTTTCGCTCTAGGACGCATATTTAAGGAGATATGGCCAATTTAAGTTTTTCATATAAAAAAATTGATTTTTTGAGGATTTTCATCAAAATTTTGATTTTTTGGGGGTGGTCACGAATTAACATTCTTTTCGCTCTAGGACGCATATTTAAGGAGATATGGCCAATTTAAGTTTTTCATATGAAAAATTTGATTTTTCGAGGATTTTCATCAAAATTTTGAGTTTTGGGGGGTGGTCACGAATTACCCTTCATTCCCCTCTAGGACGCATATTTAAGGAGATATGGCCAATTTAAGTTTTTCATGTGAAAAATTTGATTCTTCCAAGATTTTCAACAAAATTTTGATTTTTGGGGGGGTGGTCACGAATTAACCTTCTTTTCGCTCTAGGACGCATATTTAAGGAGATATGGCCAATTTAAGTTTTTCATATGAAAAATTAGATTTTTCGAGGATTTTCATCGAAATTTTGATTTTTTGGGGGGTGGTCACGAATTAACCTTCTTTTCGCTCTAGGACGCATATTTAAGGAGATATGGCCAATTTAAGTTTTTTCATATGAAAAATTTGATTTTTCGAGGATTTTCATCAAAATTTTGAATATTGGTGGGTGGTCACGAATTAACCTTCTTTTCGCTCTAGGACGCATATTTAAGGAGATATGGCAAATTTAAGTTTTAAATATGAAAAATTTGATTTTTCGATGATTTTCATCAAAATTTTGAATTTTTGTGGGTGGTCACGAATTAACATTCTTTTCGCTCTAGGACGCATATTTAAGGAGATATGGCCAATTTAAGTTTTTCATATGAAAAATTTGATTTTTCGAGGATTTTCATCAAAATTTTGATTTTGATTTTTTGGGGGGTGGTCACGAATTAACCTTCTTTTCGTCACGAATTAACCTTCTTTTCGCTCTAGGACGCATATTTAAGGAGATATGGCCAATTTAAGTTTTTCATATGAAAATTTCATCAAACTATTGATTTTTGGGGGGTGGTCACGAATTAACCTTCTTTTCGCTCTAGGACGCATATTTAAGGAGATATGGCCAATTTAAGTTTTTCATATGAAAAATTTGATTTTTCGAGGAGTTTCATCAAAATTTTGAATTTTGGGTGGTGGTCACGAATTAACCTTCTTTTCGCTCTAGGACGCATATTTAAGGAGATATGGCCAATTTAAGTTTTTCATATGAAAAATTTTCATCCAAATTTTGATTTTTTGGGGGTAGTCACGAATTACCATTCTTTTCGCTCTAGGACGCATATTTAAAGAGATATGGCCAATTTAAGTTTTTCATATGAAAAATTTGATTTTTCGAGGATTTTCATCAAAATTTTGATTTTTTGGGGGGTGGTCACGAATTAACCTTCTTTTCGTCACGAATTAACCTTCTTTTCGCTCTAGGACGCATATTTAAGGAGATATGGCCAATTTAAGTTTTTCATATGAAAAATTTGATTTTTCGAGGATTTTCATCAAACTATTGATTTTTGGGGGGTGGTCACGAATTAACCTTCTTTTCGCTCTAGGACGCATATTTAAGGAGATATGGCCAATTTAAGTTTTTCATATGAAAAATTTGATTTTTCGAGGAGTTTCATCAAAATTTTGAATTTTGGGGGGTGGTCACGAATTAACCTTCATTTCGCTCTAGGACGCATATTTAAGGAGATATGGCCAATTTAAGTTTTTCATATGAAAAATTTGATTTTTCGAGGATTTTCATCAAAATTTTGAATTTTGGGGGGTGGTCACGAATTAACCTTCTTTTCGCTCTAGGACGCATATTTAAGGAGATATGGCCAATTAAAGTTTTTCATATAAAAAAATTGATTTTTTGAGGATTTTCATCAAAATTTTGATTTTTTGGGGGTGGTCACGAATTAACATTCTTTTCGCTCTAGGACGCATATTTAAGGAGATACGGCCAATTTAAGTTTTTCATGTGAAAAATTTGATTCTTCCAAGATTTTCATCAAAATTTTGATTTTTTGGGGGGTGGTCACGAATTAACCTTCTTTTCGCTCTAGGACGCATATTTAAGGAGATATGGCCAATTTAAGTTTTTCATATGAAAAATTAGATTTTTCGAGGATTTTCATCGAAATTTTGATTTTTTGGGGGGTGGTCACGAATTAACCTTCTTTTCGCTCTAGGACGCATATTTAAGGAGATATGGCCAATTTAAGTTTTTCATATGAAAAATTTGATTTTTCGAGGATTTTCATCAAAATTTTGATTTTTTGGGGGGTGGTCACGAATTAACCTTCTTTTCGCTCTAGGACGCATATTTAAGGAGATATGGCCAATTTAAGTTTTTCATATGAAAAATTTGATTTTTCGAGGATTTTCATCAAGATTTTGAATTTTGGGGGGTGGTCACGAATTAACCTTCATTTCGCTCTAGGACGCATATTTAAGGAGATATGGCCAATTTAAGTTTTTCATATGAAAAATTTGATTTTTCGAGGAGTTTCATCAAAATTTTGAATTTTGGGGGGTGGTCACGAATTAACCTTCATTTCGCTCTAGGACGCATATTTAAGGAGATATGGCCAATTTAAGTTTTTCATATGAAAAATTTGATTTTTCGAGGATTTGCATCAAAATTTTGAATTTTGGTGGGTGGTCACGAATTAACCTTCTTTTCGCTCTAGGACGCATATTTAAGGAGATATGGCCAATTTAAGTTTTAAATATGAAAAATTTGATTTTTCGATGATTTTCATCAAAATTTTGAATTTTTGTGGGTGGTCACGAATTAACATTCTTTTCGCTCTAGGACGCATATTTAAGGAGATATGGCCAATTTAAGTTTTTCATATGAAAAATTTGATTTTTCGAGGATTTTCATCAAAATTTTGATTTTTTGGGGGGTGGTCACGAATTAACCTTCTTTTCGCTCTAGGACGCATATTTAAGGAGATATGGCCAATTTAAGTTTTTCATATGAAAAATTTGATTTTTCGAGGAGTTTCATCAAAATTTTGAATTTTGGGGGGTGGTCACGAATTAACCTTCATTTCGCTCTAGGACGCATATTTAAGGAGATATGGCCAATTTAAGTTTTTCATATGAAAAATTTGATTTTTCGAGGATTTGCATCAAAATTTTGAATTTTGGTGGGTGGTCACGAATTAACCTTCTTTTCGCTCTAGGACGCATATTTAAGGAGGTATGGCCAATTTAAGTTTTTCATATGAAAAATTTGATTTTTCGAGGATTTTCATCAAACTATTGATTTTTGGGGGGTGGTCACGAATTAACCTTCTTTTCGCTCTAGGACGCATATTTAAGGAGATATGGCCAATTTAAGTTTTTCATATGAAAAATTTGATTTTTCGAGGAGTTTCATCAAAATTTTGAATTTTGGGGGGTGGTCACGAATTAACCTTCATTTCGCTCTAGGACGCATATTTAAGGAGATATGGCCAATTTAAGTTTTTCATATGAAAAATTTGATTTTTCGAGGATTTGCATCAAAATTTTGAATTTTGGTGGGTGGTCACGAATTAACCTTCTTTTCGCTCTAGGACGCATATTTAAGGAGGTATGGCCAATTTAAGTTTTTCATATGAAAAATTTGATTTTTCGAGGATTTTCATCAAACTATTGATTTTTGGGGGGTGGTCACGAATTAACCTTCTTTTCGCTCTAGGACGCATATTTAAGGAGATATGGCCAATTTAAGTTTTTCATATGAAAAATTTGATTTTTCGAGGAGTTTCATCAAAATTTTGAATTTTGGGGGGTGGTCACGAATTAACCTTCATTTCGCTCTAGGACGCATATTTAAGGAGATATGGCCAATTTAAGTTTTTCATATGAAAAATTTGATTTTTCGAGGATTTTCATCAAAATTTTGATTTTTTGGGGGGTGGTCACGAATTAACCTTCTTTTCGCTCTAGGACGCATATTTAAGGAGATATGGCCAATTTAAGTTTTTCATATGAAAAATTTGATATTTCGAGGATTTTCATCAAAATTTTGAATTTTGGGGGGTGGTCACGAATTAACCTTCTTTTCGCTCTAGGACGCATATTTAAGGAGATATGGCCAATTTAAGTTTTTCATATAAAAAAATTGATTTTTTGAGGATTTTCATCAAAATTTTGATTTTTTGGGGGTGGTCACGAATTAACATTCTTTTCGCTCTAGGACGCATATTTAAGGAGATATGGCCAATTTAAGTTTTTCATATGAAAAATTTGATTTTTCGAGGATTTTCATCAAAATTTTGAGTTTTGGGGGGTGGTCACGAATTACCCTTCTTTTCGCTCTAGGACGCATATTTAAGGAGATATGGCCAATTTAAGTTTTTCATGTGAAAAATTTGATTCTTCCAAGATTTTCATCAAAATTTTGATTTTTTGGGGGGTGGTCACGAATTAACCTTCTTTTCGCTCTAGGACGCATATTTAAGGAGATATGGCCAATTTAAGTTTTTCATATGAAAAATTAGATTTTGCGAGGATTTTCATCGAAATTTTGATTTTTTGGGGGGTGGTCACGAATTAACCTTCTTTTCGCTCTAGGACGCATATTTAAGGAGATATGGCCAATTTAAGTTTTTTCATATGAAAAATTTGATTTTTCGAGGATTTTCATCAAAATTTTGAATTTTGGTGGGTGGTCACGAATTAACCTTCTTTTCGCTCTAGGACGCATATTTAAGGAGATATGGCCAATTTAAGTTTTAAATATGAAAAATGTGATTTTTCGATGATTTTCATCAAAATTTTGAATTTTTGTGGGTGGTCACGAATAAACCTTCTTTTCGCTCTAGGACGCATATTTAAGGAGATATGGCCAATTTAAGTTTTTCATATGAAAAATTTGATTTTTCGACGATTTGCATCAAAATTTTGAATTTTGGTGGGTGGTCACGAATTAACCTTCTTTTCGCTCTAGGACGCATATTTAAGGAGATATGGCAAATTTAAGTTTTAAATATGAAAAATTTGATTTTTCGATGATTTTCATCAAAATTTTGAATTTTTGTGGGTGGTCACGAATTAACATTCTTTTCGCTCTAGGACGCATATTTAAGGAGATATGGCCAATTTAAGTTTTTCATATGAAAAATTTGATTTTTCGAGGATTTTCATCAAAATTTTGATTTTTTGGGGGGTGGTCACGAATTAACCTTCTTTTCGTCACGAATTAACCTTCTTTTCGCTCTAGGACGCATATTTAAGGAGATATGGCCAATTTAAGTTTTTCATATGAAAATTTCATCAAACTATTGATTTTTGGGGGGTGGTCACGAATTAACTTTCTTTTCGCTCTAGGACGCATATTTAAGGAGATATGGCCAATTTAAGTTTTTCATATGAAAAATTTGATTTTTCGAGGAGTTTCATCAAAATTTTGAATTTTGAGTGGTGGTCACGAATTAACCTTCTTTTCGCTCTAGGACGCATATTTAAGGAGATATGGCCAATTTAAGTTTTTCATATGAAAAATTTGATTTTTTGAAGATTTTCATCCAAATTTTGATTTTTTGGGGGTAGTCACGAATTACCATTCTTTTCGCTCTAGGACGCATATTTAAAGAGATATGGCCAATTTAAGTTTTTCATATGAAAAATTTGATTTTTCGAGGATTTTCATCAAAATTTTGATTTTTTGGGGGGTGGTCACGAATTAACCTTCTTTTCGTCACGAATTAACCTTCTTTTCGCTCTAGGACGCATATTTAAGGAGATATGGCCAATTTAAGTTTTTCATATGAAAAATTTGATTTTTCGAGGATTTTCATCAAACTATTGATTTTTGGGGGGTGGTCACGAATTAACCTTCTTTTCGCTCTAGGACGCATATTTAAGGAGGTATGGCCAATTTAAGTTTTTCATATGAAAAATTTGATTTTTCGAGGATTTTCATCAAACTATTGATTTTTGGGGGGTGGTCACGAATTAACCTTCTTTTCGCTCTAGGACGCATATTTAAGGAGATATGGCCAATTTAAGTTTTTCATATGAAAAATTTGATTTTTCGAGGATTTGCATCAAAATTTTGAATTTTGGTGGGTGGTCACGAATTAACCTTCTTTTCGCTCTAGGACGCATATTTAAGGAGGTATGGCCAATTTAAGTTTTTCATATGAAAAATTTGATTTTTCGAGGATTTTCATCAAACTATTGATTTTTGGGGGGTGGTCACGAATTAACCTTCTTTTCGCTCTAGGACGCATATTTAAGGAGATATGGCCAATTTAAGTTTTTCATATGAAAAATTTGATTTTTCGAGGAGTTTCATCAAAATTTTGAATTTTGGGGGGTGGTCACGAATTAACCTTCATTTCGCTCTAGGACGCATATTTAAGGAGATATGGCCAATTTAAGTTTTTCATATGAAAAATTTGATTTTTCGAGGATTTTCATCAAAATTTTGATTTTTTGGGGGGTGGTCACGAATTAACCTTCTTTTCGCTCTAGGACGCATATTTAAGGAGATATGGCCAATTTAAGTTTTTCATATGAAAAATTTGATATTTCGAGGATTTTCATCAAAATTTTGAATTTTGGGGGGTGGTCACGAATTAACCTTCTTTTCGCTCTAGGACGCATATTTAAGGAGATATGGCCAATTTAAGTTTTTCATATAAAAAAATTGATTTTTTGAGGATTTTCATCAAAATTTTGATTTTTTGGGGGTGGTCACGAATTAACATTCTTTTCGCTCTAGGACGCATATTTAAGGAGATATGGCCAATTTAAGTTTTTCATATGAAAAATTTGATTTTTCGAGGATTTTCATCAAAATTTTGAGTTTTGGGGGGTGGTCACGAATTACCCTTCTTTTCGCTCTAGGACGCATATTTAAGGAGATATGGCCAATTTAAGTTTTTCATGTGAAAAATTTGATTCTTCCAAGATTTTCATCAAAATTTTGATTTTTTGGGGGGTGGTCACGAATTAACCTTCTTTTCGCTCTAGGACGCATATTTAAGGAGATATGGCCAATTTAAGTTTTTCATATGAAAAATTAGATTTTGCGAGGATTTTCATCGAAATTTTGATTTTTTGGGGGGTGGTCACGAATTAACCTTCTTTTCGCTCTAGGACGCATATTTAAGGAGATATGGCCAATTTAAGTTTTTTCATATGAAAAATTTGATTTTTCGAGGATTTTCATCAAAATTTTGAATTTTGGTGGGTGGTCACGAATTAACCTTCTTTTCGCTCTAGGACGCATATTTAAGGAGATATGGCCAATTTAAGTTTTAAATATGAAAAATGTGATTTTTCGATGATTTTCATCAAAATTTTGAATTTTTGTGGGTGGTCACGAATAAACCTTCTTTTCGCTCTAGGACGCATATTTAAGGAGATATGGCCAATTTAAGTTTTTCATATGAAAAATTTGATTTTTCGACGATTTGCATCAAAATTTTGAATTTTGGTGGGTGGTCACGAATTAACCTTCTTTTCGCTCTAGGACGCATATTTAAGGAGATATGGCAAATTTAAGTTTTAAATATGAAAAATTTGATTTTTCGATGATTTTCATCAAAATTTTGAATTTTTGTGGGTGGTCACGAATTAACATTCTTTTCGCTCTAGGACGCATATTTAAGGAGATATGGCCAATTTAAGTTTTTCATATGAAAAATTTGATTTTTCGAGGATTTTCATCAAAATTTTGATTTTTTGGGGGGTGGTCACGAATTAACCTTCTTTTCGTCACGAATTAACCTTCTTTTCGCTCTAGGACGCATATTTAAGGAGATATGGCCAATTTAAGTTTTTCATATGAAAATTTCATCAAACTATTGATTTTTGGGGGGTGGTCACGAATTAACTTTCTTTTCGCTCTAGGACGCATATTTAAGGAGATATGGCCAATTTAAGTTTTTCATATGAAAAATTTGATTTTTCGAGGAGTTTCATCAAAATTTTGAATTTTGAGTGGTGGTCACGAATTAACCTTCTTTTCGCTCTAGGACGCATATTTAAGGAGATATGGCCAATTTAAGTTTTTCATATGAAAAATTTGATTTTTTGAAGATTTTCATCCAAATTTTGATTTTTTGGGGGTAGTCACGAATTACCATTCTTTTCGCTCTAGGACGCATATTTAAAGAGATATGGCCAATTTAAGTTTTTCATATGAAAAATTTGATTTTTCGAGGATTTTCATCAAAATTTTGATTTTTTGGGGGGTGGTCACGAATTAACCTTCTTTTCGTCACGAATTAACCTTCTTTTCGCTCTAGGACGCATATTTAAGGAGATATGGCCAATTTAAGTTTTTCATATGAAAAATTTGATTTTTCGAGGATTTTCATCAAACTATTGATTTTTGGGGGGTGGTCACGAATTAACCTTCTTTTCGCTCTAGGACGCATATTTAAGGAGATATGGCCAATTTAAGTTTTTCATATGAAAAATTTGATTTTTCGAGGATTTTCATCAAACTATTGATTTTTGGGGGGTGGTCACGAATTAACCTTCTTTTCGCTCTAGGACGCATATTTAAGGAGATATGGCCAATTTAAGTTTTTCATATGAAAAATTTGATTTTTCGAGGAGTTTCATCAAAATTTTGAATTTTGGGGGGTGGTCACGAATTAACCTTCATTTCGCTCTAGGACGCATATTTAAGGAGATATGGCCAATTTAAGTTTTTCATATGAAAAATTTGATTTTTCGAGGATTTTCATCAAAATTTTGATTTTTTGGGGGGTGGTCACGAATTAACCTTCTTTTCGCTCTAGGACGCATATTTAAGGAGATATGGCCAATTTAAGTTTTTCATATGAAAAATTTGATATTTCGAGGATTTTCATCAAAATTTTGAATTTTGGGGGGTGGTCACGAATTAACCTTCTTTTCGCTCTAGGACGCATATTTAAGGAGATATGGCCAATTTAAGTTTTTCATATAAAAAAATTGATTTTTTGAGGATTTTCATCAAAATTTTGATTTTTTGGGGGTGGTCACGAATTAACATTCTTTTCGCTCTAGGACGCATATTTAAGGAGATATGGCCAATTTAAGTTTTTCATATGAAAAATTTGATTTTTCGAGGATTTTCATCAAAATTTTGAGTTTTGGGGGGTGGTCACGAATTACCCTTCTTTTCGCTCTAGGACGCATATTTAAGGAGATATGGCCAATTTAAGTTTTTCATGTGAAAAATTTGATTCTTCCAAGATTTTCATCAAAATTTTGATTTTTTGGGGGGTGGTCACGAATTAACCTTCTTTTCGCTCTAGGACGCATATTTAAGGAGATATGGCCAATTTAAGTTTTTCATATGAAAAATTAGATTTTTCGAGGATTTTCATCGAAATTTTGATTTTTTGGGGGGTGGTCACGAATTAACCTTCTTTTCGCTCTAGGACGCATATTTAAGGAGATATGACCAATTTAAGTTTTTTCATATGAAAAATTTGATTTTTCGAGGATTTTCATCAAAATTTTGAATTTTGGTGGGTGGTCACGAATTAACCTTCTTTTCGCTCTAGGACGCATATTTAAGGAGATATGGCCAATTTAAGTTTTAAATATGAAAAATGTGATTTTTCGATGATTTTCATCAAAATTTTGAATTTTTGTGGGTGGTCACCAATAAACCTTCTTTTCGCTCTAGGACGCATATTTAAGGAGATATGGCCAATTTAAGTTTTTCATATGAAAAATTTGATTTTTCGACGATTTGCATCAAAATTTTGAATTTTGGTGGGTGGTCACGAATTAACCTTCTTTTCGCTCTAGGACGCATATTTAAGGAGATATGGCAAATTTAAGTTTTAAATATGAAAAATTTGATTTTTCGATGATTTTCATCAAAATTTTGAATTTTTGTGGGTGGTCACGAATTAACATTCTTTTCGCTCTAGGACGCATATTTAAGGAGATATGGCCAATTTAAGTTTTTCATATGAAAAATTTGATTTTTCGAGGATTTTCATCAAAATTTTGATTTTTTGGGGGGTGGTCACGAATTAACCTTCTTTTCGCTCTAGGACGCATATTTAAGGAGATATGGCCAATTTAAGTTTTTCATATGAAAATTTCATCAAACTATTGATTTTTGGGGGGTGGTCACGAATTAACCTTCTTTTCGCTCTAGGACGCATATTTAAGGAGATATGGCCAATTTAAGTTTTTCATATGAAAAATTTGATTTTTCGAGGAGTTTCATCAAAATTTTGAATTTTGGGTGGTGGTCACGAATTAACCTTCTTTTCGCTCTAGGACGCATATTTAAGGAGATATGGCCAATTTAAGTTTTTCATATGAAAAATTTGATTTTTTGAAGATTTTCATCCAAATTTTGATTTTTTGGGGGTAGTCACGAATTACCATTCTTTTCGCTCTAGGACGCATATTTAAAGAGATATGGCCAATTTAAGTTTTTCATATGAAAAATTTGATTTTTCGAGGATTTTCATCAAAATTTTGATTTTTTGGGGGGTGGTCACGAATTAACCTTCTTTTCGTCACGAATTAACCTTCTTTTCGCTCTAGGACGCATATTTAAGGAGATATGGCCAATTTAAGTTTTTCATATGAAAAATTTGATTTTTCGAGGATTTTCATCAAACTATTGATTTTTGGGGGGTGGTCACGAATTAACCTTCTTTTCGCTCTAGGACGCATATTTAAGGAGATATGGCCAATTTAAGTTTTTCATATGAAAAATTTGATTTTTCGAGGAGTTTCATCAAAATTTTGAATTTTGGGGGGTGGTCACGAATTAACCTTCATTTCGCTCTAGGACGCATATTTAAGGAGATATGTCCAATTTAAGTTTTTCATATGAAAAATTTGATTTTTCGAGGAGTTTCATCAAAATTTTGAATTTTGGGGGGTGGTCACGAATTAACCTTCTTTTCGCTCTAGGACGCATATTTAAGGAGATATGGCCAATTTAAGTTTTTCATATGAAAAATTTGATTTTTCGAGGATTTTCATCAAAATTTTGATTTTTTGGGGGGTGGTCACGAATTAACCTTCTTTTCGCTCTAGGACGCATATTTAAGGAGATATGGCCAATTTAAGTTTTTCATATGAAAAATTTGATATTTCGAGGATTTTCATCAAAATTTTGAATTTTGGGGGGTGGTCACGAATTAACCTTCTTTTCGCTCTAGGACGCATATTTAAGGAGATATGGCCAATTTAAGTTTTTCATATAAAAAAATTGATTTTTTGAGGATTTTCATCAAAATTTTGATTTTTTGGGGGTGGTCACGAATTAACATTCTTTTCGCTCTAGGACGCATATTTAAGGAGATATGGCCAATTTAAGTTTTTCATATGAAAAATTTGATTTTTCGAGGATTTTCATCAAAATTTTGAGTTTTGGGGGGTGGTCACGAATTACCCTTCTTTTCGCTCTAGGACGCATATTTAAGGAGATATGGCCAATTTAAGTTTTTCATGTGAAAAATTTGATTTTTCGAGGATTTTCATCAAAATTTTGAATTTTGGGGGGTGGTCACGAATTAACCTTCTTTTCGCTCTAGGACGAATATTTAAGGAGATATGGCCAATTTAAGTTTTTCATATGAAAAATTTGATTTTACGAGGATTTTCATCAAAATTTTGAATTTTGGGGGGTGGTCACGAATTAACCTTCTTTTCGCTCTAGGACGCATATTTAAGGAGATATGGCCAATTTAAGTTTTTCATATGAAAAATTTGATTTTTCGAGGATTTTCATCAAAATTTTGATTTTTTGGGGGTGGTCACGAATTAACCTTCTTTTCGCTCTAGGACGCATATTTAAGGAGATATGGCCAATTTAAGTTTTTCATATGAAAAATGTGATTTTTCGAGCATTTTCATCAAAATTTTGAATTGGGGGGTGGTCACGAATTAACCTTCATTTCGCTCTAGGACGCATATTTAAGGAGATATGGCCAATTTAAGTTTTTCATATGAAAAATTTGATATTTCGAGGATTTTCATAAAAATTTTGGTTTTTGAGCGGTGGTAACGAATTAACCTTCATTTCGCTCTAGGACGCATATTTAAGGAGATATGGCCAATTTAAGTTTTTCATATGAAAAATTTGATTTTTTTGAGGATTTTCATCAAAATATTGATTTTGGGGGGTGGTCACGAATTAACCTTCTTTTCGCTCTAGGACGCATATTTAAGGAGATATGGCCAATTTAAGTTTTTCATATGAAAAAATTGATTTTTTTGAGGATTTTCATCAAAATTTTCATTTTTTTGGGGGTGGTCACGAATTAACCTTCTTTTCGCTCTAGGACGCATATTTAAGGAGATATGGCCAATTTAAGTTTTTCATATGAAAAATTTGATTTTTCGAGGATTTTCATCAAAATTTTGAATTGGGGGGTGATCACGAATTAACCTTCTTTTCGCTCTAGGACGCATATTTAAGGAGATATGGCCAATTTAAGTTTTTCATATGAAAAATTTGATATTTCGAGGATTTTCATCAAAATTTTGATTTTTGGGCGGTGGTCACGAATTAACCTTCTTTTCGCTCTAGGACGCATATTTAAGGAGATATGGCCAATTTAAGTTTTTCATATGAAAAATTTGATTTTTTGAAGATTTTCATCAAAATTTTGATTTTTTGGGGGTGGTCACGAATTACCATTCTTTTCGCTCTAGGACGCATATTTAAGGAGATATGGCCAATTTAAGTTTTTCATATGAAAAATTTGATTTTTTTGAGGATTTTCATCAAAATATTGATTTTTGGGGGGTGGTCACGAATTAACCTTCTTTTCGCTCTAGGACGCATATTTAAGGAGATATGGCCAATTTAAGTTTTTCATATGAAAAATTTGATTTTTCGAGGAGTTTCATCAAAATTTTGAATTTTGGGGGGTGGTCACGAATTAACCTTCTTTTCGCTCTAGGACGCATATTTAAGGAGATATGGCCAATTTAAGTTTTTCATATGAAAAATTTGATTTTTCGAGGATTTTCATCAAAATTTTGAATTGGGGGGTGCTCACGAATTAAGCTTCTTTTCGCTCTAGGACGCATATTTAAGGAGATATGGCCACTTTAAGTTTTTCAAACGAAAAATTAGAGTTTTCGAGGATTTTCATCAAAATTTTGATTTTTTGGGGATGGTCACGAATTAACCTTCTTTTCGCTCTAGGACGCATATTTAAGGAGATATGGCCAATTTAAGTTTTTCATATGAAAAATTTGATTTTTTTGAGGATTTTCATCAAAATATTGATTTTTGGGGGGTGGTCACGAATTAACCTTCTTTTCGCTCTAGGACGCATATTTAAGGAGATATGGCCAATTTAAGTTTTTAATATGAAAAATTTGATTTTTCGATGATTTTCATCAAAATTTTGAATTTTGGGGGGTGGTCACGAATTAACCTTCTTTTCGCTCTAGGACACATATTTAAGGAGATATGGCCAATTTAAGTTTTTCATATGAAAAATTTGATTTTTTGAAGATTTTCATCCAAATTTTGATTTTTTGGGGGTAGTCACGAATTACCATTCTTTTCGCTCTAGGACGCATATTTAAGGAGATATGGCCAATTTAAGTTTTTCATATGAAAAATTTGATTTTTCGAGGATTTTCATCAAAATTTTGATTTTTTGGGGGGTGGTCACGAATTAACCTTCTTTTCGCTCTAGGACGCATATTTAAGGAGATATGGCCAATTTAAGTTTTTAATATGAAAAATTTGATTTTTCGATGATTTTCATCAAAATTTTGAATTTTGGGGGGTGGTCACGAATTAACCTTCTTTTCGCTCTAGGACACATATTTAAGGAGATATGGCCAATTTAAGTTTTTCATAGGAAAAATTAGATTTTTCGAGGATTTTCATCAAAATTTTGAATTTTTGGGGGTGGTCACGAATTACCCTTCTTTTCGCTCTAGGACGCATATTTAAGGAGATATGGCAAATTTAAGTTTTTCATATGAAAAATTTGATTTTTCGAGGATTTTCATCAAAATTTTGAATTTTGGGGGGTGGTCACGAATTAACCTTCTTTTCGCTCTAGGACGCATATTTAAGGAGATATGGCCAATTTAAGTTTTTCATATGAAAAATTTGATTTTACGAGGATTTTCATCAAAATTTTGAATTTTGGGGGGTGGTCACGAATTAACCTTCTTTTCGCTCTAGGACGCATATTTAAGGAGATATGGCCAATTTAAGTTTTTCACATGAAAAATTTGATTTTTCGAGGATTTTCATCAAAATTTTGATTTTTTGGGGGTGGTCACGAATTAACCTTCTTTTCGCTCTAGGACGCATATTTAAGGAGATATGGCCAATTTAAGTTTTTCATATGAAAAATGTGATTTTTCGAGCATTTTCATCAAAATTTTGAATTGGGGGGTGGTCACGAATTAACCTTCATTTCGCTCTAGGACGCATATTTAAGGAGATATGGCCAATTTAAGTTTTTCATATGAAAAATTTGATATTTCGAGGATTTTCATAAAAATTTTGATTTTTGAGCGGTGGTAACGAATTAACCTTCATTTCGCTCTAGGACGCATATTTAAGGAGATATGGCCAATTTAAGTTTTTCATATGAAAAATTTGATTTTTTTGAGGATTTTCATCAAAATATTGATTTTGGGGGGTGGTCACGAATTAACCTTCTTTTCGATCTAGGACGCATATTTAAGGAGATATGGCCAATTTAAGTTTTTCATATGAAAAAATTGATTTTTTGAGGATTTTCATCAAAATTTTCATTTTTTTGGGGGTGGTCACGAATTAACCTTCTTTTCGCTCTAGGACGCATATTTAAGGAGATATGGCCAATTTAAGTTTTTCATATGAAAAATTTGATTTTTCGAGGATTTTCATCAAAATTTTGAATTGTGGGGTGATCACGAATTAACCTTCTTTTCGCTCTAGGACGCATATTTAAGGAGATATGGCCACTTTAAGTTTTTCAAACGAAAAATTAGAGTTTTCGAGGATTTTCATCAAAATTTTGATTTTTTGGGGGTGGTCACGAATTAACCTTCTTTTCGCTCTAGGACGCATATTTAAGGAGATATGGCCAATTTAAGTTTTTCATATGAAAAATTTGATTTTTTTGAGGATTTTCATCAAAATATTGATTTTTGGGGGGTGGTCACGAATTAACCTTCTTTTCGCTCTAGGACGCATATTTAAGGAGATATGGCCAATTTAAGTTTTTAATATGAAAAATTTGATTTTTCGATGATTTTCATCAAAATTTTGAATTTTGGGGGGTGGTCACGAATTAACCTTCTTTTCGCTCTAGGACACATATTTAAGGAGATATGGCCAATTTAAGTTTTTCATATGAAAAATTTGATTTTTTGAAGATTTTCATCCAAATTTTGATTTTTTGGGGGTAGTCACGAATTACCATTCTTTTCGCTCTAGGACGCATATTTAAGGAGATATGGCCAATTTAAGTTTTTCATATGAAAAATTTGATTTTTCGAGGATTTTCATCAAAATTTTGATTTTTTGGGGGGTGGTCACGAATTAACCTTCTTTTCGCTCTAGGACGCATATTTAAGGAGATATGGCCAATTTAAGTTTTTCATATAAAAAATTTGATTTTTTGAGGATTTTCATCAAAATTTTGATTTTTTGGGGGTGGTCACGAATTAACATTCTTTTCGCTCTAGGACGCATATTTAAGGAGATATGGCCAATTTAAGTTTTTCATAGGAAAAATTAGATTTTTCGAGGATTTTCATCAAAATTTTGAATTTTTGGGGGTGGTCACGAATTACCCTTCTTTTCGCTCTAGGACGCATATTTAAGGAGATATGGCAAATTTAAGTTTTTCATATGAAAAATTTGATTTTTCGAGGATTTTCATCAAAATTTTGAATTTTGGGGGGTGGTCACGAATTAACCTTCTTTTCGCTCTAGGACGCATATTTAAGGAGATATGGCCAATTTAAGTTTTTCATATGAAAAATTTGATTTTACGAGGATTTTCATCAAAATTTTGAATTTTGGGGGGTGGTCACGAATTAACCTTCTTTTCGCTCTAGGACGCATATTTAAGGAGATATGGCCAATTTAAGTTTTTCACATGAAAAATTTGATTTTTCGAGGATTTTCATCAAAATTTTGATTTTTTGGGGGTGGTCACGAATTAACCTTCTTTTCGCTCTAGGACGCATATTTAAGGAGATATGGCCAATTTAAGTTTTTCATATGAAAAATGTGATTTTTCGAGCATTTTCATCAAAATTTTGAATTGGGGGGTGGTCACGAATTAACCTTCATTTCGCTCTAGGACGCATATTTAAGGAGATATGGCCAATTTAAGTTTTTCATATGAAAAATTTGATATTTCGAGGATTTTCATAAAAATTTTGATTTTTGAGCGGTGGTAACGAATTAACCTTCATTTCGCTCTAGGACGCATATTTAAGGAGATATGGCCAATTTAAGTTTTTCATATGAAAAATTTGATTTTTTTGAGGATTTTCATCAAAATATTGATTTTGGGGGGTGGTCACGAATTAACCTTCTTTTCGATCTAGGACGCATATTTAAGGAGATATGGCCAATTTAAGTTTTTCATATGAAAAAATTGATTTTTTGAGGATTTTCTTCAAAATTTTCATTTTTTTGGGGGTGGTCACGAATTAACCTTCTTTTCGCTCTAGGACGCATATTTAAGGAGATATGGCCAATTTAAGTTTTTCATATGAAAAATTTGATTTTTCGAGGATTTTCATCAAAATTTTGAATTGGGGGGTGATCACGAATTAACCTTCTTTTCGCTCTAGGACGCATATTTAAGGAGATATGGCCAATTTAAGTTTTTCATATGAAAAATTTGATTTTTCGAGGATTTTCATCAAAATTTTGATTTTTGGGCGGTGGTCACGAATTAACCTTCTTTTCGCTCTAGGACGCATATTTAAGGAGATATGGCCAATTTAAGTTTTTCATATGAAAAATTTGATTTTTTGAAGATTTTCATCAAAATTTTGATTTTTGGGCGGTGGTCACGAATTACCATTCTTTTCGCTCTAGGACGCATATTTAAGGAGATATGGCCAATTTAAGTTTTTCATATGAAAAATTTGATTTTTTTGAGGATTTTCATCAAAATATTGATTTTTGGGGGGTGGTCACGAATTAACCTTCTTTTCGCTCTAGGACGCATATTTAAGGTGATATGGCCAATTTAAGTTTTTCATATGAAAATTTTGATTTTTCGAGGATTTTCATCAAAATTGTGATTTTTTGGGGGTGGTCACGAATTAACCTTCTTTTCGCTCTAGGACGCATATTTAAGGAGATATGGCCAATTTAAGTTTTTCATATGAAAAATTTGATTTTTCGAGGATTTTCATCAAAATTTTGAATTTTGGGGGGTGGTCACGAATTAACCTTCTTTTCGCTCTAGGACGCATATTCAAGGAGATATGGCCAATTTAAGTTTTTCATTTGAAAAATTTGATTTTTCGAGGATTTGCATCAAAATTTTGAATTTTGGGGGGTGGTCACGAATTAACCTTCTTTTCGCTCTAGGACGCATATTTAAGGAGATATGGCCAATTTAAGTTTTTCATATGAAAAATTTGAGTTTTCGAGGATTTTCATCAAAATTTTGAATTGGGGGGTGCTCACGAATTAAGCTTCTTTTCGCTCTAGGACGCATATTTAAGGAGATATGGCCACTTTAAGTTTTTCGAACGAAAAATTGGAGTTTTCGAGGATTTTCATCAAAATTTTGATTTTTTGGGGGTGGTCACGAATTAACCTTCTTTTCGCTCTAGGACGCATATTTAAGGAGATATGGCCAATTTAAGTTTTTCATATGAAAAATTTGATTTTTTTGAGGATTTTCATCAAAATATTGATTTTTGGGGGGTGGTCACGAATTAACCTTCTTTTCGCTCTAGGACGCATATTTAAGGAGATATGGCCAATTTAAGTTTTTAATATGAAAAATTTGATTTTTCGATGATTTTCATCAAAATTTTGAATTTTGGGGGGTGGTCACGAATTAACCTTCTTTTCGCTCTAGGACACATATTTAAGGAGATATGGCCAATTTAAGTTTTTCATATGAAAAATTTGATTTTTCGAGGATTTTCATCAAAATTTTGAGTTTTGGGGGGTGGTCACGAATTACCCTGCTTTTCGCTCTAGGACGCATATTTAAGGAGATATGGCCAATTTAAGTTTTTCATGTGAAAAATTTGATTCTTCCAAGATTTTCATCAAAATTTTGATTTTTTGGGGGGTGGTCACGAATTAACCTTCTTTTCGCTCTAGGACGCATATTTAAGGAGATATGGCCAATTTAAGTTTTTCATATGAAAAATTAGATTTTTCGAGGATTTTCATCAAAATTTTGATTTTTTGGGGGGTGGTCACGAATTAACCTTCTTTTCGCTCTAGGACGCATATTTAAGGAGATATGGCCAATTTAAGTTTTTCATATGAAAAATTTGATATTTCGAGGATTTTCATCAAAATTTTGAATTTTGGGGGGTGGTCACGAATTAACCTTCTTTTCGCTCTAGGACGCATATTTAAGGAGATATGGCCAATTTAAGTTTTTCATATAAAAAATTTGATTTTTTGAGGATTTTCATCAAAATTTTGATTTTTTGGGGGTGGTCACGAATTAACATTCTTTTCGCTCTAGGACGCATATTTAAGGAGATATGGCCAATTTAAGTTTTTCATAGGAAAAATTAGATTTTTCGAGGATTTTCATCAAAGTTTTGAATTTTTGGGGGTGGTCACGAATTACCCTTCTTTTCGCTCTAGGACGCATATTTAAGGAGATATGGCAAATTTAAGTTTTTCATATGAAAAATTTGATTTTTCGAGGATTTTCATCAAAATTTTGAATTTTGGGGGGTGGTCACGAATTAACCTTCTTTTCGCTCTAGGACGCATATTTAAGGAGATATGGCCAATTTAAGTTTTTCATATGAAAAATTTGATTTTACGAGGATTTTCATCAAAATTTTGAATTTTGGGGGGTGGTCACGAATTAACCTTCTTTTCGCTCTAGGACGCATATTTAAGGAGATATGGCCAATTTAAGTTTTTCATATGAAAAATTTGATTTTTCGAGGATTTTCATCAAAATTTTGATTTTTTGGGGGTGGTCACGAATTAACCTTCTTTTCGCTCTAGGGCGCATATTTAAGGAGATATGGCCAATTTAAGTTTTTCATATGAAAAATGTGATTTTTCGAGCATTTTCATCAAAATTTTGAATTGGGGGGTGGTCACGAATTAACCTTCATTTCGCTCTAGGACGCATATTTAAGGAGATATGGCCAATTTAAGTTTTTCATATGAAAAATTTGATATTTCGAGGATTTTCATAAAAATTTTGATTTTTGAGCGGTGGTAACGAATTAACCTTCATTTCGCTCTAGGACGCATATTTAAGGAGATATGGCCAATTTAAGTTTTTCATATGAAAAATTTGATTTTTTTGAGGATTTTCATCAAAATATTGATTTTGGGGGGTGGTCACGAATTAACCTTCTTTTCGATCTAGGACGCATATTTAAGGAGATATGGCCAATTTAAGTTTTTCATATGAAAAAATTGATTTTTTTGAGGATTTTCATCAAAATTTTCATTTTTTTGGGGGTGGTCACGAATTAACCTTCTTTTCGCTCTAGGACGCATATTTAAGGAGATATGGCCAATTTAAGTTTTTCATATGAAAAATTTGATTTTTCGAGGATTTTCATCAAAATTTTGAATTGGGGGGTGATCACGAATTAACCTTCTTTTCGCTCTAGGACGCATATTTAAGGAGATATGGCCAATTTAAGTTTTTCATATGAAAAATTTGATATTTCGAGGATTTTCATCAAAATTTTGATTTTTGGGCGGTGGTCACGAATTAACCTTCTTTTCGCTCTAGGACGCATATTTAAGGAGATATGGCCAATTTAAGTTTTTCATATGAAAAATTTGATTTTTTGAAGATTTTCATCAAAATTTTGATTTTTTGGGGGTGGTCACGAATTACCATTCTTTTCGCTCTAGGACGCATATTTAAGGAGATATGGCCAATTTAAGTTTTTCATATGAAAAATTTGATTTTTTTGAGGATTTTCATCAAAATATTGATTTTTGGGGGGTGGTCACGAATTAACCTTCTTTTCGCTCTAGGACGCATATTTAAGGAGATATGGCCAATTTAAGTTTTTCATATGAAAAATTTGATTTTTCGAGGAGTTTCATCAAAATTTTGAATTTTGGGGGGTGGTCACGAATTAACCTTCTTTTCGCTCTAGGACGCATATTTAAGGAGATATGGCCAATTTAAGTTTTTCATATGAAAAATTTGATTTTTCGAGGATTTTCATCAAAATTGTGATTTTTTGGGGGTGGTCACGAATTAACCTTCTTTTCGCTCTAGGACGCATATTTAAGGAGATATGGCCAATTTAAGTTTTTCATATGAAAAATTTGATTTTTCGAGGATTTTCATCAAAATTTTGAATTTTGGGGGGTGGTCACGAATTAACCTTCTTTTCGCTCTAGGACGCATATTCAAGGAGATATGGCCAATTTAAGTTTTTCATTTGAAAAATTTGATTTTTCGAGGATTTTCATCAAAATTTTGAATTTTGGGGGGTGGTCACGAATTAACCTTCTTTTCGCTCTAGGACGCATATTTAAGGAGATATGGCCAATTTAAGTTTTTCATATGAAAAATTTGATTTTTTTGAGGATTTTCATCAAAATATTGATTTTTGGGGGGTGGTCACGAATTAACCTTCTTTTCGCTCTAGGACGCATATTTAAGGAGATATGGCCAATTTAAGTTTTTAATATGAAAAATTTGATTTTTCGATGATTTTCATCAAAATTTTGAATTTTGGGGGGTGGTCACGAATTAACCTTCTTTTCGCTCTAGGACGCATATTTAAGGAGATATGGCCAATTTAAGTTTTTCATATGAAAAATTTAATTTTTTTGAGGATTTTCATCAAAATTTTGATTTTTTGGGGGTAGTCACGAATTACCATTCTTTTCGCTCTAGGACGCATATTTAAGGAGATATGGCCAATTTAAGTTTTTCATAGGAAAAATTAGATTTTTCGAGGATTTTCATCAAAATTTTGAATTTTTGGGGGTGGTCACGAATTACCCTTCTTTTCGCTCTAGGACGCATATTTAAGGAGATATGGCCAATTTAAGTTTTTCACATGAAAAATTTGATTTTTCGAGGATTTTCATCAAAATTTTGAATTTTGGGGGGTGGTCACGAATTAACCTTCTTTTCGCTCTAGGACGCATATTTAAGGAGATATGGCCAATTTAAGTTTTTCATATGAAAAATTTGATTTTACGAGGATTTTCATCAAAATTTTGAATTTTGGGGGGTGGTCACGAATTAACCTTCTTTTCGCTCTAGGACGCATATTTAAGGAGATATGGCCAATTTAAGTTTTTAATATGAAAAATTTGATTTTTCGATGATTTTCATCAAAATTTTGAATTTTGGGGGGTGGTCACGAATTAACCTTCTTTTCGCTCTAGGACACATATTTAAGGAGATATGGCCAATTTAAGTTTTTCATATAAAAAATTTCATTTTTCGAGGATTTTCATCAAAATTTTGAATTTTGGGGGGTGGTCACGAATTACCATTCTTTTCGCTCTAGGACGCATATTTAAGGAGATATGGCCAATTTAAGTTTTTCATATGAAAAATTTGATTTTTTTGAGGATTTTCATCAAAATATTGATTTTTGGGGGGTGGTCACGAATTAACCTTCTTTTCGCTCTAGGACGCATATTTAAGGAGATATGGCCAATTTAAGTTTTTCATATGAAAAATTTGATTTTTCGAGGATTTTCATCAAAATTTTGATTTTTTGGGGGTGGTCACGAATTAACCTTCTTTTCGCTCTAGGACGCATATTTAAGGAGATATGGCCAATTTAAGTTTTTCATATGAAAAATTTGATTTTTCGAGGATTTTCATCAAAATTTTGAATTTTGGGGGGTGGTCACGAATTAACCTTCTTTTCGCTCTAGGACGCATATTTAAGGAGATATGGCCAATTTAAGTTTTTCATATGAAAAATTTGATTTTTCGAGGATTTTCATCAAAATTTTGAGTCACGAATTAACCTTCTTTTCGCTCTAGGACGCATATTTAAAGAGATATGGCCAATTTAAGTTTTTCATATGAAAAATTTGATTTTTCGAGGATTTTCATCAAAATTTTGAGTCACGAATTAACCTTCTTTTCGCTCTAGGACGCATATTTAAGGAGATATGGCCAATTTAAGTTTTTCATATGAAAAATTTGATTTTTTTGAGGATTTTCATCAAAATATTGATTTTTGGGGGTGGTCACGAATTAACCTTCTTTTCGCTCTAGGACGCATATTTAAGGAGATATGGCCAATTTAAGTTTTTCATATGAAAAATTTGATTTTTCGAGGATTTTCATCAAAATTTTGATTTTTTGGGGGTGGTCACGAATTAACCTTCTTTTCGCTCTAGGACGCATATTTAAGGAGATATGGCCAATTTAAGTTTTTCATATGAAAAATTTGATATTTCGAGGATTTTCATTAAAATTTTGATTTTTTGGGGGTGGTCACGAATTAACCTTCTTTTCGCTCTAGGACGCATATTTAAGGAGATATGGCCAATTTAAGTTTTTCATATGAAAAATTTGATTTTTCGAGGATTTTCATCAAAATTTTGATTTTTGGGGGTGATCACGAATTAACCTTCTTTTCGCTCTAGGACGCTTATTTGAGGAGATATGGCCAATTTAAGTTTTTCATATGAAAAAATTGATTTTTTGAGGATTTTCATCAAAATTTTGATTTTTTTGGGGGTGGTCACGAATTAACCTTTTTTTCGCTCTAGGACGCATATTTAAGGAGATATGGCCAATTTAAGTTTTTCGTATGAAAAATTTGATTTTTCCAGGATTTTCATCATAATTTTGATTTTTTGGGGGTGGTCACGAATTAACCTTCTTTTCGCCCTAGGACGCATATTTAAGGAGATATGGCCAATTTAAGTTTTTCATATGAAAAATTAGATTTTTCGAGGATTTTCATCAAAATTTTGAATTTTGGGGGGTGGTCACGAATTAACCTTCTTTTCGCTCTAGAACGCATATTTAAGGAGATATGGCCAATTTAAGTTTTTCATATGAAAAATTTGATTTTTCGAGGAGTTTCATCAAAATTTTGAATTTTGGGGGGTGGTCACGAATTAACCTTCTTTTCGCTCTAGGACGCATATTTAAGGAGACATGGCCAATTTACGTTTTTCATATGAAAAATTTGATTTTTCGAGGATTTCATCAAAATTTTGAATTTTGGGGGGTGGTCACGAATTAACCTTCTTTTCGCTCTAGGACGCATATTTAAGGAGATATGGCCAATTTAAGTTTTTCATATGAAAAATTTGATTTTTCGAGGATTTTCATCAAAATTTTGATTTTTGGGCGGTGGTCACGAATTAACCTTCTTTTCGCTCTAGGACGCATATTTAAGGAGATATGGCCAATTTAAGTTTTTCATATGAAAAATTTGATTTTTCGATGATTTTCATCAAAATTTTGAATTTTGGGGGGTGGTCACGAATTAACCTTCTTTTCGCTCTAGGACGCATATTTAAGGAGATATGGCCAATTTAAGTTTTTCATATGAAAAATTTGATTTTTCGAGGAGTCTCATCAAAATTTTGAATTTTGGGGGGTGGTCACGAATTAACCTTCTTTTCGCTCTAGGACGCATATTTAAGGAGATATGGCCAATTTAAGTTTTTCATATGAAAAATTTGATTTTTCGAGGATTTTCATCAAAATTTTGAATTTTGGGGGGTGGTCACGAATTAACCTTCATTTCGCTCTAGGACGCATATTTAAGGAGATATGGCCAATTTAAGTTTTTCATATGAAAAATTTGATTTTTCGAAGATTTTCATCAAAATTTTAAATTTTGGGGGGTGGTCACGAATTAACCTTCTTTTCGCTCTAGGACGCATATTTAAGGAGATATGGCCAATTTAAGTTTTTCGTATGAAAAATTTGATTTTTCCAGGATTTTCATCAAAATTTTGATTTTTTGGGGGTGGTCACGAATTAACCTTCTTTTCGCCCTAGGACGCATATTTAAGGAGATATGGCCAATTTAAGTTTTTCATGTGAAAAATTTGATTTTTCGAGGATTTTCATCAAAATTTTGATTTTTTGGGGTGGTCACGAATTAACATTCTTTTAGCTCTAGGACGCATATTTAAGGAGATATGGCCAATTTAAGTTTTTCATATGAAAAATTAGATTTTTCGAGGATTTTCATCAAAATTTTGAATTTTGGGGGGTGGTCACGAATTAACCTTCTTTTCGCTCTAGAACGCATATTTAAGGAGATATGGCCAATTTAAGTTTTTCATATGAAAAATTTGATTTTTCGAGGAGTTTCATCAAAATTTAAATTTTGGGGGGTGGTCACGAATTAACCTTCTTTTCGCTCTAGGACGCATATTTAAGGAGACATGGCCAATTTACGTTTTTCATATGAAAAATTTGATTTTTCGAGGATTTTCATCAAAATTTTGAATTTTGGGGGGTGGTCACGAATTAACCTTCTTTTCGCTCTAGGACGCATATTTAAGGAGATATGGCCAATTTAAGTTTTTCATATGAAAAATTTGATTTTTCGAGGATTTTCATCAAAATTTTGAATTTTGGGGGGTGGTCACGAATTAACCTTCTTTTCGCTCTAGGACGCATATTTAAGGAGATATGGCCAATTTAAGTTTTTCATATGAAAAATTTGATTTTTCGATGATTTTCATCAAAATTTTGAATTTTGGGGGGTGGTCACGAATTAACCTTCTTTTCGCTCTAGGACGCATATTTAAGGAGATATGGCCAATTTAAGTTTTTCATACGAAAAATTTGATTTTTCGAGGAGTCTCATCAAAATTTTGAATTTTGGGGGGTGGTCACGAATTAACCTTCTTTTCGCTCTAGGACGCATATTTAAGGAGATATGGCCAATTTAAGTTTTTCATATGAAAAATTTGATTTTTCGAGGATTTTCATCAAAATTTTGAATTTTGGGGGGTGGTCACCTTAACCTTCATTTCGCTCTAGGACGCATATTTAAGGAGATATGGCCAATTTAAGTTTTTCATATGAAAAATTTGATTTTTCGAGGATTTTCATCAAAATTTTGAATTTTGGGGGGTGGTCACGAATTAACCTTCTTTTCGCTCTAGGACGCATATTTAAGGAGATATGGCCAATTTAAGTTTTTTCATATGAAAAATTTGATTTTTCGAGGATTTGCATCAAAATTTTGAATTTTGGGGGGTGGTCACGAATTAACCTTCTTTTCGCTCTAGGACGCATATTTACGGAGATATGGCCAATTTAAGTTTTTCATACGAAAAATTTGATTTTTCGATGATTTTCATCAAAATTTTGAATTTTGGGGGGTGGTCACGAATTAACCTTCTTTTCGCTCTAGGACGCATATTTAAGGAGATATGGCCAATTTAAGTTTTTCATATGAAAAATTAGATTTTTCGAGGATTTTCATCAACATTTTGATTTTTGGGTGGTGGTCACGAATAAACCTTCTTTTCGCTCTGGGACGCATATTTAAGGAGATATGGCCAATTTAAGTTTTTCATATAAAAAATTTGATTTTTTGAGGATTTTCATCAAAATTTTGATTTTTTGGGTGTGGTCACGAATTAACCTTCTTTTCGCTCTAGGACTCATATTTAAGGAGATATGGCCAATTTAAGTTTTTCCATATGAAAAATTTGATTTTTCGAGGATTTTCATCAAAATTTTGATTTTTGCGGGGTGGTCACGAATTAACCTTCTTTTCGCTCTAGGACGCATATTTAAGGAGATATGGCCAATTTAAGTTTTTCATATAAAAAATTTGATTTTTTTGAGGATTTTCATCAAAATTTTGATTTTTTGGGGTTGGTCACGAATTAACCTTCTTTTCGCTCTAGGACGCATATTTAAGGAGATATGGCCAATTTAAGTTTTTCATATAAAAAATTTGATTTTTCGAGGATTTTCATCAAAATTTTGATTTTTTGGGGGGTGGTCACGAATTAACCTTCTTTTCGCTCTAGGACGCATATTTAAGGAGATATGGCCAATTTAAGGTTTTCATATGAAAAATTTGATTTTTCGAGGATTTTGATCAAAATTTTGAGTTTTGGGGGGTGGTCACGAATTAACCTTCTTTTCGCTCTAGGACGCATATTTAAGGAGATAGGGCCAATTTAAGTTTTTCATATGAAAAATTTGATTTTTCGAGGATTTTCATCAAAATTTTGAATTTTGGGGGGTGGTCACGAATTAACCTTCATTTCGCTCTAGGACGCATATTTAAGGAGATATGGCCAATTTAAGTTTTTCATATGAAAAATTTGATTTTTCGAAGATTTTCATCAAAATTTTAAATTTTGGGGGGTGGTCACGAATTAACCTTCTTTTCGCTCTAGGACGCATATTTAAGGAGATATGGCCAATTTAAGTTTTTCGTATGAAAAATTTGATTTTTCCAGGATTTTCATCAAAATTTTGATTTTTTGGGGGTGGTCACGAATTAACCTTCTTTTCGCCCTAGGACGCATATTTAAGGAGATATGGCCAATTTAAGTTTTTCATGTGAAAAATTTGATTTTTCGAGGATTTTCATCAAAATTTTGATTTTTTGGGGTGGTCACGAATTAACATTCTTTTAGCTCTAGGACGCATATTTAAGGAGATATGGCCAATTTAAGTTTTTCATATGAAAAATTAGATTTTTCGAGGATTTTCATCAAAATTTTGAATTTTGGGGGGTGGTCACGAATTAACCTTCTTTTCGCTCTAGAACGCATATTTAAGGAGATATGGCCAATTTAAGTTTTTCATATGAAAAATTTGATTTTTCGAGGAGTTTCATCAAAATTTAAATTTTGGGGGGTGGTCACGAATTAACCTTCTTTTCGCTCTAGGACGCATATTTAAGGAGACATGGCCAATTTACGTTTTTCATATGAAAAATTTGATTTTTCGAGGATTTTCATCAAAATTTTGAATTTTGGGGGGTGGTCACGAATTAACCTTCTTTTCGCTCTAGGACGCATATTTAAGGAGATATGGCCAATTTAAGTTTTTCATATGAAAAATTTGATTTTTCGAGGATTTTCATCAAAATTTTGAATTTTGGGGGGTGGTCACGAATTAACCTTCTTTTCGCTCTAGGACGCATATTTAAGGAGATATGGCCAATTTAAGTTTTTCATATGAAAAATTTGATTTTTCGATGATTTTCATCAAAATTTTGAATTTTGGGGGGTGGTCACGAATTAACCTTCTTTTCGCTCTAGGACGCATATTTAAGGAGATATGGCCAATTTAAGTTTTTCATACGAAAAATTTGATTTTTCGAGGAGTCTCATCAAAATTTTGAATTTTGGGGGGTGGTCACGAATTAACCTTCTTTTCGCTCTAGGACGCATATTTAAGGAGATATGGCCAATTTAAGTTTTTCATATGAAAAATTTGATTTTTCGAGGATTTTCATCAAAATTTTGAATTTTGGGGGGTGGTCACCTTAACCTTCATTTCGCTCTAGGACGCATATTTAAGGAGATATGGCCAATTTAAGTTTTTCATATGAAAAATTTGATTTTTCGAGGATTTTCATCAAAATTTTGAATTTTGGGGGGTGGTCACGAATTAACCTTCTTTTCGCTCTAGGACGCATATTTAAGGAGATATGGCCAATTTAAGTTTTTTCATATGAAAAATTTGATTTTTCGAGGATTTGCATCAAAATTTTGAATTTTGGGGGGTGGTCACGAATTAACCTTCTTTTCGCTCTAGGACGCATATTTACGGAGATATGGCCAATTTAAGTTTTTCATACGAAAAATTTGATTTTTCGATGATTTTCATCAAAATTTTGAATTTTGGGGGGTGGTCACGAATTAACCTTCTTTTCGCTCTAGGACGCATATTTAAGGAGATATGGCCAATTTAAGTTTTTCATATGAAAAATTAGATTTTTCGAGGATTTTCATCAACATTTTGATTTTTGGGTGGTGGTCACGAATAAACCTTCTTTTCGCTCTGGGACGCATATTTAAGGAGATATGGCCAATTTAAGTTTTTCATATAAAAAATTTGATTTTTTGAGGATTTTCATCAAAATTTTGATTTTTTGGGTGTGGTCACGAATTAACCTTCTTTTCGCTCTAGGACTCATATTTAAGGAGATATGGCCAATTTAAGTTTTTCCATATGAAAAATTTGATTTTTCGAGGATTTTCATCAAAATTTTGATTTTTGCGGGGTGGTCACGAATTAACCTTCTTTTCGCTCTAGGACGCATATTTAAGGAGATATGGCCAATTTAAGTTTTTCATATAAAAAATTTGATTTTTTTGAGGATTTTCATCAAAATTTTGATTTTTTGGGGTTGGTCACGAATTAACCTTCTTTTCGCTCTAGGACGCATATTTAAGGAGATATGGCCAATTTAAGTTTTTCATATAAAAAATTTGATTTTTCGAGGATTTTCATCAAAATTTTGATTTTTTGGGGGGTGGTCACGAATTAACCTTCTTTTCGCTCTAGGACGCATATTTAAGGAGATATGGCCAATTTAAGGTTTTCATATGAAAAATTTGATTTTTCGAGGATTTTGATCAAAATTTTGAGTTTTGGGGGGTGGTCACGAATTAACCTTCTTTTCGCTCTAGGACGCATATTTAAGGAGATAGGGCCAATTTAAGTTTTTCATATGAAAAATTTGATTTTTCGAGGATTTTCATCAAAATTTTGAATTTTGGGGGGTGGTCACGAATTAACCTTATTTTCGCTCTAGGACGCATATTTAAGGAGATATGGCCAATTTAAGTTTTTCATATGAAAAATTTGATTTTTCGAGGATTTTCATCAAAATTTTGATTTTTGCGGGGTGGTCACGAATTAACCTTCTTTTCGCTCTAGGACGCATATTTAAGGAGATATGGCCAATTTAAGTTTTTCATACGAAAAATTTGATTTTTCGAGGATTTTCATCAAAATTTTGATTTTTTGGGGGGTGGTCACGAATTAACCTTCTTTTCGCTCTAGGACGCATATTTAAGGAGATATGGCCAATTTAAGTTTTTCATATGAAAAAATTGATTTTTTGAGGATTTTCATCAAAATTTTCATTTTTTTGGGGGTGGTCACGAATTAACCTTCTTTTCGCTCTAGGACGCATATTTAAGGAGATATGGCCAATTTAAGTTTTTCATATAAAAAATTTGATTTTTTTAGGATTTTTTGGGGGTGGTCACGAATTAACCTTCTTTTCGCTCAAGGACGCATATTTAAGGAGATATGCCCAATTTAAGTTGTTCATATAAAAAATTTGATTTTTTGAGGATTTTCATCAACATTTTGATTTTTGGGGGTGGTCACGAATTAACCTTCTTTTCGCTCTAGGACGCATATTTAAGGAGATATGGCCAATTTAAGTTTTTCATATGAAAAATTTGATTTTTCGAGGATTTTCATCAAAATTTTGAATTTTGTGGGATGGTCACGAATTAACCTTCTTTTCGCTCTAGGACGCATATTTAACGAGATATGGTCAATTTAAGTTTTTCATATGAAAAATTTGATTTTTCGAGGATTTTCATCAAAATTTTGAATTTTGGGGGGTGGTCACGAATTAACCTTCTTTTCGCTCTAGGACGCATATTTAAGGAGATATGGCCAATTTAAGTTTTTCATATGAAAAATATGTTTTTTCGAGGATTTTCATCAAAATTTTGATTTTTGCGGGGTGGTCACGAATTAACCTTCTTTTTGCTCTAGGACGCATATTTAAGGAGATATGGCCAATTTAAGTTTTTCATATAAAAAATTTGATTTTTTGAGGATTTTCATCAAAATTTTGATTTTTTGGAGGTGGTCACGAATTAACCTTCTTTTCGCTCTAGGACGCATATTTAAGGAGATATGGCCAATTTAAGTGTTTCATATGAAAAATTTGATTTTTCGAGGAGTCTCATCAAAATTTTGAATTTTGGGGGGTGGTCACGAATTAACCTTCTTTTCGCTTTAGGACGCATATTTAAGGAGATATGGCCAATTTAAGTTTTTCATATAAAAAATTTGATTTTTTGAGGATTTTCATCAAAATTTGATTTTTGCGGGGTGGTCACGAATTAACCTTCTTTTTGCTCTAGGACGCATATTTAAGGAGATATGGCCAATTTAAGTTTTTCATATAAAAAATTTGATTTTTTGAGGATTTTCATCAAACTGTTGATTTTGGGGGGGTGGTCACGAATTAACCTTCTTTTCGCTCTAGGACTCATATTTAAGGAGATATGGCCAATTTAAGTTTTTCATATGAAAAATTTGATTTTTCGAGGATTTTCATCAAACTGTTGATTTTGGGGGGGTGGTCACGAATTAACCTTCTTTTCGCTCTAGGACTCATATTTAAGGAGATATGGCCAATTTAAGTTTTTCATATGAAAAATTTGATTTTTCGAGGATTTTCATCAAAATTTTGAATTTTGGGGGGTGGTCACGAATCAACCTTCTTTTCGCTCTAGGATGCATATTTAAGGAGATATGGCCAATTTAAGTTTTTCATATGAAAATTTTGATTTTTCGAGGATTTTCATCAAAATTTTGAATTGGGGGGTGGTCACGAATTAACCTTCTCTTCGCTCTAGGACTCATATTTAAGGAGATATGGCCAATTTAAGTTTTTCATATGAAAAATTTGATTTTTCGAGGATTTTCATCAAAATTTTGAATTGGTGGGTGGTCACGAATTAGGCTTCTTTTCGCTCTAGGACGCATATTTAAGGAGATATGGCCACTTTAAGTTTTTCAAACGAAAAATTAGAGTTTTCGAGGATTTTCATCAAAATTTTGATTTTTTGGGGGTGGTCACGAATTACCCTTCTTTTCGCTCTAGGACGCATATTTAAGGAGATATGGCCAATTTAAGTTTTTCATATGAAAAATTTGATTTTTCGAGGATTTTCATCAACGCATATTTAAGGAGATATGGCCAATTTAAGTTTTTCATATGAAAAATTTGATTTTTTTGAGGATTTTCATCAAAATATTGATTTTTGGGGGTTGGTCACGAATTAACCTTCTTTTCGCTCTAGGACGCATATTTAAGGAGATATGGCCAATTTAAGTTTTTCATATGAAAAATTTGATTTTTCGATGATTTTCATCAAAATTTTGAATTTTGGGGGGTGGTCACGAATTAACCTTCTTTTCGCTCTAGGACGCATATTTAAGGAGATATGGCCAATTTAAGTTTTTCATATGAAAAATTTGATTTTACGAGGATTTTCATCAAAATTTTGAATTTTGGGGGGTGGTCACGAATTAACCTTCTTTTCGCTCTAGGACGCATATTTAAGGAGATATGGCCAATTTAAGTTTTTCATATGAAAAATTTGATTTTTCGAGGATTTTCATCAAACTGTTGATTTTTGGGGGGTGGTCACGAATTAACCTTCTTTTCGCTCTAGGACTCATATTTAAGGAGATATGGCCAATTTAAGTTTTTCATATGAAAAATTTGATTTTTCGAGGATTTTCATCAACGCATATTTAAGGAGATATGGCCAATTTAAGTTTTTCATATGAAAAATTTGATTTTTCGAGGATTTTCATCAAACTGTTGATTTTTGGGGGGTGGTCACGAATTAACCTTCTTTTCGCTCTAGGACGCATATTTAAGGAGATATGGCCAATTTAAGTTTTTCATATGAAAAATTTGATTTTTCGAGGATTTTCATCAAAATTTTGATTTTTGGGGGGGTGGTCACGAATTAACCTTCTTTTCGCTCTAGGACGCATATTTAAGGAGATATGGCCAATTTAAGTTTTTCATATGAAAAATGTGATTTTTCGAGGATTTTCATCAAAATTTTGAATTGGTGGGTGGTCACGAATTAAGCTTCTGTTCGCTCTAGGACGCATATTTAAGGAGATATGGCCACTTAAATTTTTCAAACGAAAAATTAGAGTTTTCGAGGATTTTCATCAAAATTTTGAATTTTGGGGGGTGGTCACGAATTAACCTTCTTTTCGCTCTAGGACGCATATTTAAGGAGATATGGCCAATTTAAGTTTTTCATATGAAAAATTTGATTTTTCGAGGATTTTCATCAAAATTTTGATTTTTGGGGGGGGGTGGTCACGAATTAACCTTCTTTTCGCTCTAGGACGCATATTTAAGGAGATATGGCCAATTTAAGTTTTTCATATGAAAAATGTGATTTTTCGAGGATTTTCATCAAAATTTTGAATTGGTGGGTGGTCACGAATTAAGCTTCTGTTCGCTCTAGGACGCATATTTAAGGAGATATGGCCACTTAAATTTTTCAAACGAAAAATTAGAGTTTTCGAGGATTTTCATCAAAATTTTGATTTTTTGGGGGTGGTCACGAATTACCCTTCTTTTCGCTCTAGGACGCATATTTAAGGAGATATGGCCAATTTAAGTTTTTCATATGAAAAATTTGATTTTTTTGAGGATTTTCATCAAAATATTGATTTTTGGGGGGTGGTCACGAATTAACCTTCTTTTCGCTCTAGGACGCATATTTAAGGAGATATGGCCAATTTAAGTTTTTCATATGAAAAATTTGATTTTTCGATGATTTTCATCAAAATTTTGAATTTTGGGGGGTGGTCACGAATTAACCTTCTTTTCGCTCTAGGACGCATATTTAAGGAGATATGGCCAATTTAAGTTTTTCATATGAAAAATTTGATTTTACGAGGATTTTCATCAAAATTTTGAATTTTGGGGGGTGGTCACGAATTAACCTTCTTTTCGCTCTAGGACGCATATTAAGGAGATATGGCCAATTTAAGTTTTTCATATGAAAAATTTGACTTTTCGAGGATTTTCATCAAACTGTTGATTTTTGGGGGGTGGTCACGAATTAACCTTCTTTTCGCTCTAGGACTCATATTTAAGGAGATATGGCCAATTTAAGTTTTTCATATGAAAAATTTGATTTTTCGAGGATTTTCATCAACGCATATTTAAGGAGATATGGCCAATTTAAGTTTTTCATATGAAAAATTTGATTTTTTTGAGGATTTTCATCAAAATATTGATGTTTGGGGGTTGGTCACGAATTAACCTTCTTTTCGCTCTAGGACGCATATTTAAGGAGATATGGCCAATTTAAGTTTTTCATATGAAAAATTTGATTTTTCGATGATTTTCATCAAAATTTTGAATTTTGGGGGGTGGTCACGAATTAACCTTCTTTTCGCTCTAGGACGCATATTTAAGGAGATATGGCCAATTTAAGTTTTTCATATGAAAAATTTGATTTTACGAGGATTTTCATCAAAATTTTGAATTTTGGGGGGTGGTCACGAATTAACCTTCTTTTCGCTCTAGGACGCATATTTAAGGAGATATGGCCAATTTAAGTTTTTCATATGAAAAATTTGATTTTTCGAGGATTTTCATCAAAATTTTGATTTTTGGGGGGGTGGTCACGAATTAACCTTCTTTTCGCTCTAGGACGCATATTTAAGGAGATATGGCCAATTTAAGTTTTTCATATGAAAAATGTGATTTTTCGAGGATTTTCATCAAAATTTTGAATTGGTGGGTGGTCACGAATTAAGCTTCTTTTCGCTCTAGGACGCATATTTAAGGAGATATGGCCACTTAAATTTTTCAAACGAAAAATTAGAGTTTTCGAGGATTTTCATCAAAATTTTGATTTTTTGGGGGTGGTCACGAATTACCCTTCTTTTCGCTCTAGGACGCATATTTAAGGAGATATGGCCAATTTAAGTTTTTCATATGAAAAATTTGATTTTTCGAGGATTTTCATCAACGCATATTTAAGGAGATATATTCTTTTCGCTCTAGGACTCATATTTAAGGAGATATGGCCAATTTAAGTTTTTCATATGAAAAATTTGATTTTTCGAGGATTTTCATCAAAATTTTGAATTGGTGGGTGGTCACGAATTAAGCTTCTTTTCGCTCTAGGACGCATATTTAAGGAGATATGGCCACTTTAAGTTTTTCAAACGAAAAATTAGAGTTTTCGAGGATTTTCATCAAAATTTTGATTTTTTGGGGGTGGTCACGAATTACCCTTCTTTTCGCTCTAGGACGCATATTTAAGGAGATATGGCCAATTTAAGTTTTTCATATGAAAAATTTGATTTTTCGAGGATTTTCATCAACGCATATTTAAGGAGATATGGCCAATTTAAATTTTTCATATGAAAAATTTGATTTTTTTGAGGATTTTCATCAAAATATTGATTTTTGGGGGTTGGTCACGAATTAACCTTCTTTTCGCTCTAGGACGCATATTTAAGGAGATATGGCCAATTTAAGTTTTTCATATGAAAAATTTGATTTTTCGATGATTTTCATCAAAATTTTGAATTTTGGGGGGTGGTCACGAATTAACCTTCTTTTCGCTCTAGGACGCATATTTAAGGAGATATGGCCAATTTAAGTTTTTCATATGAAAAATTTGATTTTTCGAGGATTTTCATCAACGCATATTTAAGGAGATATGGCCAATTTAAGTTTTTCATATGAAAAATTTGATTTTTTTGAGGATTTTCATCAAAATATTGATGTTTGGGGGTTGGTCACGAATTAACCTTCTTTTCGCTCTAGGACGCATATTTAAGGAGATATGGCCAATTTAAGTTTTTCATATGAAAAATTTGATTTTTCGATGATTTTCATCAAAATTTTGAATTTTGGGGGGTGGTCACGAATTAACCTTCTTTTCGCTCTAGGACGCATATTTAAGGAGATATGGCCAATTTAAGTTTTTCATATGAAAAATTTGATTTTACGAGGATTTTCATCAAAATTTTGAATTTTGGGGGGTGGTCACGAATTAACCTTCTTTTCGCTCTAGGACGCATATTTAAGGAGATATGGCCAATTTAAGTTTTTCATATGAAAAATTTGATTTTTCGAGGATTTTCATCAAAATTTTGATTTTTGGGGGGGTGGTCACGAATTAACCTTCTTTTCGCTCTAGGACGCATATTTAAGGAGATATGGCCAATTTAAGTTTTTCATATGAAAAATGTGATTTTTCGAGGATTTTCATCAAAATTTTGAATTGGTGGGTGGTCACGAATTAAGCTTCTTTTCGCTCTAGGACGCATATTTAAGGAGATATGGCCACTTAAATTTTTCAAACGAAAAATTAGAGTTTTCGAGGATTTTCATCAAAATTTTGATTTTTTGGGGGTGGTCACGAATTACCCTTCTTTTCGCTCTAGGACGCATATTTAAGGAGATATGGCCAATTTAAGTTTTTCATATGAAAAATTTGATTTTTCGAGGATTTTCATCAACGCATATTTAAGGAGATATATTCTTTTCGCTCTAGGATGCATATTTAAGGAGATATGGCCAATTTAAGTTTTTCATATGAAAATTTTGATTTTTCGAGGATTTTCATCAAAATTTTGAATTGGGGGGTGGTCACGAATTAACCTTCTTTTCGCTCTAGGACGCATATTTAAGGAGATATGGCCAATTTAAGTGTTTCATATGAAAAATTTGATTTTTCGAGGAGTCTCATCAAAATTTTGAATTTTGGGGGGTGGTCATGAATTAACCTTCTTTTCGCTCTAGGACGCATATTTAAGGAGATATGGCCAATTTAAGTGTTTCATATGAAAAATTTGATTTTTCGAGGAGTCTCATCAAAATTTTGAATTTTGGGGGGTGGTCACGAATTAACCTTCTTTTCGCTCTAGGACGCATATTTAAGGAGATATGGCCAATTTAAGTTTTTCATATAAAAAATTTGATTTTTTGAGGATTTTCATCAAAATTTGATTTTTGCGGGGTGGTCACGAATTAACCTTCTTTTTGCTCTAGGACGCATATTTAAGGAGATATGGCCAATTTAAGTTTTTCATATAAAAAATTTGATTTTTTGAGGATTTTCATCAAAATTTTAATTTTTTGGAGGTGGTCACGAATTAACCTTCTTTTCGCTCTAGGACGCATATTTAAGGAGATATGGCCAATTTAAGTTTTTCATATGAAAAATTTGATTTTCGAGGATTTTCATCAAAATTTTGAATTTTGGGGGGTGGTCACGAATCAACCTTCTTTTCGCTCTAGGATGCATATTTAAGGAGATATGGCCAATTTAAGTTTTTCATATGAAAATTTTGATTTTTCGAGGATTTTCATCAAAATTTTGATTTTTGCGGGGTGGTCACGAATTAACCTTCTTTTCGCTCTAGGACGCATATTTACGGAGATATGGCCAATTTAAGTTTTTCATATGAAAAATTTGATATTTCGAGGATTTTCATCAAAATTTTGATTTTTGGGCGGTGGTCACGAATTAACCTTCTTTTCGCTCTAGGACGCATATTTAAGGAGATATGGCCAATTTAAGTTTTTCATATGAAAAATTTCATTTTTCGAGGATTTTCATCAAAATTTTGAATTGGGGGGTGGTCACGAATTAACCTTCTTTTCGCTCTAGGACGCATATTTAAGGAGATATGGCCAATTTAAGTTTTTCAAACGAAAAATTAGAGTTTTCGAGGATTTTCATCAAAATTTTGATTTTTTGGGGGTGGTCACGAATTACCCTTCTTTTCGCTCTAGGACGCATATTTAAGGAGATATGGCCAATTTAAGTTTTTCATATGAAAAATTTGATTTTTCGAGGATTTTTCATCAACGCATATTTAAGGAGATATGGCCAATTTAAGTTCTTCATATGAAAAATTTGATTTTTTTGAGGATTTTCATCAAAATATTGATTTTTGGGGGTTGGTCACGAATTAACCTTCTTTTCGCTCTAGGACGCATATTTAAGGAGATATGGCCAATTTAAGTTTTTCATATGAAAAATTTGATTTTTCGATGATTTTCATCAAAATTTTGAATTTTGGGGGGTGGTCACGAATTAACCTTCTTTTCGCTCTAGGACGCATATTTAAGGAGATATGGCCAATTTAAGTTTTTCATATGAAAAATTTGATTTTACGAGGATTTTCATCAAAATTTTGAATTTTGGGGGGGGTCACGAATTAACCTTCTTTTCGCTCTAGGACGCATATTTAAGGAGATATGGCCAATTTAAGTTTTTCATATGAAAAATTTGATTTTTCGAGGATTTTCATCAAAATTTTGATTTTTGGGGGGGTGGTCACGAATTAACCTTCTTTTCGCTCTAGGACGCATATTTAAGGAGATATGGCCAATTTAAGTTTTTCATATGAAAAATGTGATTTTTCGAGGATTTTCATCAAAATTTTGAATTGGGGGGTGGTCACGAATTAACCTTCTTTTCGCTCTAGGACGCATATTTAAGGAGATATGGCCAATTTAAGTTTTTCATATGAAAAATTTGATTTTACGAGGATTTTCATCAAAATTTTGAATTTTGGGGGGTGGTCACGAATTAACCTTCTTTTCGCTCTAGGACGCATATTTAAGGAGATATGGCCAATTTAAGTTTTTCATATGAAAAATTTGATTTTTCGAGGATTTTCATCAAAATTTTGATTTTTGGGGGGGTGGTCACGAATTAACCTTCTTTTCGCTCTAGGACGCATATTTAAGGAGATATGGCCAATTTAAGTTTTTCATATGAAAAATGTGATTTTTCGAGGATTTCATCAAAATTTTGAATTGGTGGGTGGTCACGAATTAAGCTTCTTTTCGCTCTAGGACGCATATTTAAGGAGATATGGCCACTTAAATTTTTCAAACGAAAAATTAGAGTTTTCGAGGATTTTCATCAAAATTTTGATTTTTTGGGGGTGGTCACGAATTACCCTTCTTTTCGCTCTAGGGCGCATATTTAAGGAGATATGGCCAATTTAAGTTTTTCATATGAAAAATTTGATTTTTCGAGGATTTTCATCAACGCATATTTAAGGAGATATGGCTAATTTATGTTTTTCATATGAAAAATTTGATTTTTTTGAGGATTTTCATCAAAATATTGATTTTTGGGGGGTGGTCACGAATTAACCTTCTTTTCGCTCTAGGACGCATATTTAAGGAGATATGGCCAATTTAAGTTTTTCATATGAAAAATTTGATTTTTCGATGATTTTCATCAAAATTTTGAATTTTGGGGGGTGGTCACGAATTAACCTTCTTTTCGCTCTATGACGCATATTTAAGGAGATATGGCCAATTTAAGTTTTTCATATGAAAAATTTGATTTTACGAGGATTTTCATCAAAATTTTGAATTTTGGGGGGGTGGTCACGAATTAACCTTCTTTTCGCTCTAGGACGCATATTTAAGGAGATATGGCCAATTTAAGTTTTTCATATGAAAAATGTGATTTTTCGAGGATTTTCATCAAAATTTTGAATTGGGGGGTGGTCACGAATTAACCTTCATTTCGCTCTAGGACGCATATTTAAGGAGATATGGCCAATTTAAGTTTTTCATATAAAAAATTTGATTTTTTGAGGATTTTCATCAAAATTTGAATTTTGCGGGGTGGTCACGAATTAACCTTCTTTTTGCTCTAGGACGCATATTTAAGGAGATATGGCCAATTTAAGTTTTTCATATAAAAAATTTGATTTTTTGAGGATTTTCATCAAAATTTTGATTTTTTGGAGGTGGTCACGAATTAACCTTCTTTTCGCTCTAGGACGCATATTTAAGGAGATATGGCCAATTTAAATTTTTCATATGAAAAATTTGATTTTTCGAGGATTTTCATCAAAATTTTGAATTTTGGGGGGTGGTCACGAATCAACCTTCTTTTCGCTCTAGGATGCATATTTAAGGAGATATGGCCAATTTAAGTTTTTCATATGAAAATTTTGATTTTTCGAGGATTTTCATCAAAATTTTGAATTCTGAGGTGGTCACGAATTAACCTTCTTTTCGCTCTAGGACGCATATTTAAGGAGATATGGCCAATTTAAGTTTTTCATATGAAAAATTTGATATTTCGAGGATTTTCATCAAAATTTTGATTTTTGGGCGGTGGTCACGAATTAACCTTCTTTTCGCTCTAGGACGCATATTTAAGGAGATATGGCCAATTTAAGTTTTTCATATGAAAAATTTCATTTTTCGAGGATTTTCATCAAAATTTTGAATTGGTGGGTGGTCACGAATTAAGCTTCTTTTCGCTCTAGGACGCATATTTAAGGAGATATGGCCACTTTAAGTTTTTCAAACGAAAAATTAGAGTTTTCGAGGATTTTCATCAAAATTTTGATTTTTTGGGGGTGGTCACGAATTACCCTTCTTTTCGCTCTAGGACGCATATTTAAGGAGATATGGCCAATTTAAGTTTTTCATATGAAAAATTTGATTTTTCGAGGATTTTCATCAACGCATATTTAAGAAGATATGGCCAATTTAAGTTTTTCATATGAAAAATTTGATTTTTTTGAGGATTTTCATCAAAATATTGATTTTTGGGGGTTGGGCACGCATTAACCTTCTTTTCGCTCTAGGACGCATATTTAAGGAGATATGGCCAATTTAAGTTTTTCATATGAAAAATTTGATTTTTCGATGATTTTCATCAAAATATTGATTTTTGGGGGTTGGTCACGAATTAACCTTCTTTTCGCTCTAGGACGCATATTTAAGGAGATATGGCCAATTTAAGTTTTTCATATGAAAAATTTGATTTTTCGATGATTTTCATCAAAATTTTGAATTTTGGGGTGTGGTCACGAATTAACCTTCTTTTCGCTCTAGGACGCATATTTAAGGAGATATGGCCAATTTAAGTTTTTCATATGAAAAATTTGATTTTACGAGGATTTTCATCAAAATTTTGAATTTTGGGGGGTGGTCACGAATTAACCTTCTTTTCGCTCTAGGACGCATATTTAAGGAGATATGGCCAATTTAAGTTTTTCATATGAAAAATTTGATTTTTCGAGGATATACATCAAAATTTTGACTTTTGGGGGGGTGGTCACGAATTAACCTTCTTTTCGCTCTAGGACGCATATTTAAGGAGATATGGCCAATTTAAGTTTTTCATATGAAAAATTTGATTTTTCGAGGATTTTCATCAAAATTTTGAATTGGGGGGTGGTCACGAATTAACCTTCTTTTCGCTCTAGGACGCATATTTAAGGAGATATGGCCAATTTAAGTTTTTCGTATGAAAAATTTGATTTTTCGAGGATTTTCATCAAAATTTTGAATTGGGGGGTGATCACGAATTAACCTTCTATTCGCTCTAGGACGCATATTTAAGGAGATATGGCCAATTTAAGTTTTTCATATGAAAAATTTGATATTTCGAGGATTTTCATCAAAATTTTGATTTTCGGGCGGTGGTCACGAATTAACCTTCTTTTCGCTCTAGGACGCATATTTAAGGAGATATGGCCAATTTAAGTTTTTCATATGAAAAATTTGATTTTTTGAAGATTTTCATCAAAATTTTGATTTTTTGGGGGTGGTCACGAATTACCATTCTTTTCGCTCTAGGACGCATATTTAAGGAGATATGGCCAATTTATGTTTTTCATATGAAAAATTTGATTTTTTTGAGGATTTTCATCAAAATATTGATTTTTGGGGGGTGGTCACGAATTAACCTTCTTTTCGCTCTAGGACGCATATTTAAGGAGATATGGCCAATTTAAGTTTTTCATATGAAAAATTTGATTTTTCGAGGAGTTTCATCAAAATTTTGAATTTTGGGGGGGTGGTCACGAATTAACCTTCTTTTCGCTCTAGGACGCATATTTAAGGAGATATGGCCAATTTAAGTTTTTCATATGAAAAATTTGATTTTTCGAGGATTTTCATCAAAATTTTGATTTTTTGGGGGTGGTCACGAAGTAACCTTCTTTTCGCTCTAGGACGCATATTTAAGGAGATATGGCCAATTTAAGTTTTTCATATGAAAATTTTGATTTTTCGAGGATTTTCATCAAAATTTTGAATTTTGGGGGGTGGTCACGAATTAACCTTCTTTTCGCTCTAGGACGCATATATAAGGAGATATGGCCAATTTAAGTTTTTCATATGAAAAATTTGATTTTTCGAGGATTTTCATCAAAATTTTGAGTCACGAATTAACCTTCTTTTCGCTCTAGGACGCATATTTAAGGAGATATGGCCAATTTAAGTTTTTCATATGAAAAATTTGATTTTTTTGAGGATTTTCATCAAAATATTAATTTTTGGGGGTGGTCACGAATTAACCTTCTTTTCGCTCTAGGACGCATATTTAAGGAGATATGGCCAATTTAAGTTTTTCATATGAAAAATTTGATTTTTCGAGGATTTTCATCAAAATTTTGATTTTTTGGGGGTGGTCACGAATTAACCTTCTTTTCGCTCTAGGACGCATATTTAAGGAGATATGGCCAATTTAAGTTTTTCATATGAAAAATTTGATTTTTCGAGGATTTTCATCAAAATTTTGAGTCACGAATTAACCTTCTTTTCGCTCTAGGACGCATATTTAAGGAGATATGGCCAATTTAAGTTTTTCATATGAAAAATTTGATTTTTTTGAGGATTTTCATCAAAATATTGATTTTTGGGGGTGGTCACGAATTAACCTTCTTTTCGCTTTAGGACGCATATTTAAGGAGATATGGCCAATTTAAGTTTTTCATATGAAAAATTTGATTTTTCGAGGATTTTCATCAAAATTTTGATTTTTTGGGGGTGGTCACGAATTACCCTTCTTTTCGCTCTAGGACGCATATTTGAGGAGATATGGCCAATTTAAGTTTTTCATATGAAAAATTTGATTTTTTTGAGGATTTTCATCAAAATATTGATTTTTGGGGGGTGGTCACGAATTAACCTTCTTTTCGCTCTAGGACGCATATTTAAGGAGATATGGCCAATTTAAGTTTTTCATATGAAAAATTTGATTTTTTGAGGAGTTTCATCAAAATTTTGAATTTTGGGGGGTGGTCACGAATTAACCTTCTTTTCGCTCTAGGACGCATATTTAAGGAGATATGGCCAATTTAAGTTTTTCATATGAAAAATTTGATTTTTCGAGGATTTTCATCAAAATTTTGATTTTTTGGGGGTGGTCACGAATTAACCTTCTTTTCGCTCTAGGACGCATATTTAAGGAGATATGGCCAATTTAAGTTTTTCATATGAAAAATTTGATTTTTCGAGGATTTTCATCAAAATTTTGAATTTTGGGGGGTGGTCACGAATTAACCTTCTTTTCGCTCTAGGACGCATATTTAAGGAGATATGGCCAATTTAAGTTTTTCATATGAAAAATTTGATTTTTCGAGGATTTTCATCAAAATTTTGAATTTTGGGGGGTGGTTACGAATTAACCTTCATTTCGCTCTAGGACGCATATATAAGGAGATAAGGCCAATTTAAGTTTTTCATATGAAAAATTTGATTTTTCGAGGATTTTCATCAAAATTTTGAGTCACGAATTAACCTTCTTTTCGCTCTAGGACGCATATTTAAGGAGATATGGCCAATTTAAGTTTTTCATATGAAAAATTTGATTTTTTTGAGGATTTTCATCAAAATATTGATTTTTGGGGGTGGTCACGAATTAACCTTCTTTTCGCTCTAGGACGCATATTTAAGGAGATATGGCCAATTTAAGTTTTTCATATGAAAAATTTGATATTTCGAGGATTTTCATGAAAATTTTGGGGGGTGGTCACGAATTAACCTTCTTTTCGCTCTAGGACGCATATTTAAGGAGATATGGCCAATTTAAGTTTTTCATATGAAAAATTTGACTTTTTGAGGACTTTCATCAAAATTTTGATTTTTTGGGGGTGGTCACGAATTACCCTTCTTTTCGCTCTAGGACGCATATTTAAGGAGATATGGCCAATTTAAGTTTTTCATATGAAAAATTTGATTTTTTGAGGATTTTCATCAAAATTTTGATTTTTGGGGGTGGTCACGAATTACCCTTCTTTTCGCTCTAGGACGCATATTTAAGGAGATATGGCCAATTTAAGTTTTTCATATGAAAAATTTGATTTTTCGAGGATTTTCATCAAAATTTTGATTTTTGGGGGGTGGTCACGAATTAACCTTCTTTTCGCTCTAGGATGCATATTTGAGGAGATATGGCCAATTTAAGTTTTTCATATGAAAAAATTATTTTTTTGAGGATTTTCATCAAAATTTTGATTTTTTTGGGGGTGGTCACGAATTAACCTTCTTTTCGCTCTAGGACGCATATTTAAGGAGATATGGCCAATTTAAGTTTTTCATATGAAAAATTTGATTTTTCGAGGATTTTCATCAAAATTTTGAATTTTGGGGGGTGGTCACGAATTAACCTTCCTTTCGCTCTAGGACGCATATTTAAGGAGATGTGTCCAATTTAAGTTTTTCATATGAAAAATTTGATTTTTCGAGGATTTTCATCAAAATTTTGATTTTTGGGGGGTGGTCACGAATTAACCTTCTTTTCGCTCTAGGACGCATATTTAAGGAGATATGGCCAATTTAAGTTTTTCATATGAAAAATTTGATTTTTCGAGGATTTTCATCAAAATTTTGAATTTTGGGGGTGGTCACGAATTAACCTTCTTTTCGCTCTAGGACGCATATTTAAGGAGATATGGCCAATTTAAGTTTTTCATATGAAAAATTTGATTTTTCGAGGATTTTCATCAAATTTTGAATTGGGGGGTGATCACGAATTAACCTTCTTTTCGCTCTAGGACGCATATTTAAGGAGATATGGCCAATTTAAGATTTTCATATGAAAAATTTGATATTTCGAGGATTTTCATCAAAATTTTGATTTTCGGGCGGTGGTCACGAATTAACCTTCTTTTCGCTCTAGGACGCATATTTAAGGAGATATGACCAATTTTAGTTTTTCATATGAAAAATTTGATTTTTTGAAGATTTTCATCAAAATTTTGATTTTTTGGGGGTGGTCACGAATTACCATTCTTTTCGCTCTAGGACGCATATTTAAGGAGATATGGCCAATTTAAGTTTTTCATATGAAAAATTTGATTTTTTTGAGGATTTTCATCAAAATATTGATTTTTGGGGGGTGGTCACGAATTAACCTTCTTTTCGCTCTAGGACGCATATTTAAGGAGATATGGCCAATTTAAGTTTTTCATATGAAAAATTTGATTTTTCGAGGATTTTCATCAAAATTTTGATTTTTTGGGGATGGTCACGAACTAACCTTCTTTTCGCTCTAGGACGCATATTTAAGGATATATGGCCAATTTAAGTTTTTCATATGAAAAATTTGATTTTTTGAGGATTTTCATCAAAATTTTGAATTTTGGGGGGTGGTCACGAATTAACCTTCATTTCGCTCTAGGACGCATATATAAGGAGATAAGGCCAATTTAAGTTTTTCATATGAAAAATTTGATTTTTCGAGGATTTTCATCAAAATTTTGAATTTTGGGGGGTGGTCACGAATTAACCTTCATTTCGCTCTAGGACGCATATATAAGGAGATAAGGCCAATTTAAGTTTTTCATATGAAAAATTTGATTTTTCGAGGATTTTCATCAAAATTTTGAGTCACGAATTAACCTTCTTTTCGCTCTAGGAGATATGGCCAATTTAAGTTTTTCATATGAAAAATTTGATTTTTTTGAGGATTTTCATCAAAATATTGATTTTTGGGGGTGGTCACGAATTTACCTTCTTTTCGCTTAGGACGCATATTTAAGGAGATATGGCCAATTTAAGTTTTTCATATGAAAAATTTGATTTTTCGAGGATTTTCATCAAAATTTTGATTTTTTGGGGGTGGTCACGAATTAACCTTCTTTTCGCTCTAGGACGCATATTTAAGGAGATATGGCCAATTTAAGTTTTTCATATGAAAAATTTGATATTTCGAGGATTTTCATCAAAATTTTGAATTTTGGGGGGTGGTCACGAATTAACCTTCTTTTCGCTCTAGGACGCATATTTAAGGAGATATGGCCAATTTAAGTTTTTCATATGAAAAATTTGACTTTTTGAGGATTTTCATCAAAATTTTGATTTTTTGGGGGTGGTCACGAATTACCCTTCTTTTCGCTCTAGGACGCATATTTAAGGAGATATGGCCAATTTAAGTTTTTCATATGAAAAATTTGATTTTTCGAGGATTTTCATCAAAATTTTGATTTTTGGGGGGTGGTCACGAATTAACCTTCTTTTCGCTCTAGGATGCATATTTGAGGAGATATGGCCAATTTAAGTTTTTCATATGAAAAAATTATTTTTTTGAGGATTTTCATCAAAATTTTGATTTTTTTGGGGGTGGTCACGAATTAACCTTCTTTTCGCTCTAGGACGCATATTTAAGGAGATATGGCCAATTTAAGTTTTTCATATGAAAAATTTGATTTTTCGATGATTTTCATCAAAATTTTGAATTTTGGGGGGTGGTCACGAATTAACCTTCTTTTCGCTCTAGGACGCATATTTAAGGAGATATGTCCAATTTAAGTTTTTCATATGAAAAATTTGATTTTTCGAGGATTTTCATCAAAATTTTGAATTTTGGGGGGTGGTCACGAATTAACCTTCTTTCGCTCTAGGACGCATATTTAAGGAGATATGTCCAATTTAAGTGTTTCATATGAAAAATTTGATTTTTCGAGGATTTTCATCAAAATTTTGAATATTGGGGGGGTGGTCACGAATTAACCTTCCTTTCGCTCTAGGACGCATATTTAAGGAGATGTGTCCAATTTAAGTTTTTCATATGAAAAATTTGATTTTTCGAGGATTTTCATCAAAATTTTGATTTTTGGGGGGTGGTCACGAATTAACCTTCTTTTCGCTCTAGGACGCATATTTAAGGAGATATGGCCAATTTAAGTTTTTCATATGAAAAATTTGATTTTTCGACGATTTTCACAAAATTTTGAATTTTGGGGTTTGGTCACGAATTAACCTTCTTTTCGCTCTAGGACGCATATTTAAGGAGATATGGCCAATTTAAGTTTTTCATATAAAAAATTTGATTTTTCGAGGATTTTCATCAAAATTTTGATTTTTGGGGTGTGGTCACGAATTAACCTTCTTTTCGCTCTAGGAAGCATATTTAAGGAGATATGGCCAATTTAAGTTTTTCATATGAAAAATTTGATTTTTCGAGGATTTTTATCAAAATTTTGATTTTTTGGGGGTGGTCACGAATTAACCTTCTTTTCGCTCTAGGACGCATATTTAAGGAGATATGGCCAATTTAAGTTTTTCATATAAAAAATTTTATTTTTTGAGGATTTTTTGGGGGTGGTCACGAATTAACCTTCTTTTTGCTCTAGGACGCATATTTAAGGAGATATGGCCAATTTAAGTTTTTCATATAAAAAATTTGATTTTTTGAGGATTTTCATCAAAATTTTGATTTTTTGGAGGTGGTCACGAATTAACCTTCTTTTCGCTCTAGGACGCATATTTAAGGAGATATGGCCAATTTAAGTTTTTCATATGAAAAATTTGATTTTTCGAGGATTTTCATCAAAATTTTGAATTTTGGGGGGTGGTCACGAATCAACCTTCTTTTCGCTCTAGGATGCATATTTAAGGAGATATGGCCAATTTAAGTTTTTCATATGAAAAATTTGATTTTTTGAGGAGTCTCATCAAAATTTTGAATTTTTGGGGGTGGCCACGAATTAACCTTCTTTTCGCTCTAGGACGCATATTTAAGGAGATATGGCCAATTTAAGTGTTTCATATGAAAAATTTGATTTTTCGAGGAGTCTCATCAAAATTTTGAATTTTGGGGGGTGGTCACGAATTAACCTTCTTTTCGCTCTAGGACGCATATTTAAGGAGATATGGCCAATTTAAGTTTTTCATATGAAAAATTTGATTTTTCGAGGATTTTCATCAAAATTTTGATTTTTTGGGGGTGGCCACGAATAAACCTTCTTTTCGCTCTAGGACGCATATTTAAGGAGATATGGCCAATTTAAGTTTTTCATATGAAAAATTTGATTTTTTTGAGGAGTCTCATCAAAATTTTGAATTTTGGGGGGTGGTCACGAATTAACCTTCTTTTCGCTCTAGGACGCATATTTAAGGAGATATGGCCAATTTAAGTGTTTCATATGAAAAATTTGATTTTTCGAGGAGTCTCATCAAAATTTTGAATTTTGGGGGGTGGTCACGAATTAACCTTCTTTTCGCTCTAGGACGCATATTTAAGGAGATATGGCCAATTTAAGTTTTTCATATAAAAAATTTGATTTTTTGAGGATTTTCATCAAAATTTGATTTTTGCGGGGTGGTCACGAATTAACCTTCTTTTTGCTCTAGGACGCATATTTAAGGAGATATGGCCAATTTAAGTTTTTCATATAAAAAATTTGATTTTTTGAGGATTTTCATCAAAATTTTGATTTTTTGGAGGTGGTCACGAATTAACCTTCTTTTCGCTCTAGGACGCATATTTAAGGAGATATGGCCAATTTAAGTTTTTCATATGAAAAATTTGATTTTTCGAGGATTTTCATCAAAATTTTGAATTTTGGGGGGTGGTCACGAATCAACCTTCTTTTCGCTCTAGGATGCATATTTAAGGAGATATGGCCAATTTAAGTTTTTCATATGAAAAATTTGATTTTTCGAGGATTTTCATCAAAATTTTGAATTTTGGGGGGTGGTCACGAATCAACCTTCTTTTCGCTCTAGGATGCATATTTAAGGAGATATGGCCAATTTAAGTTTTTCATATGAAAATTTTGATTTTTCGAGGATTTTCATCAAAATTTTGAATTGGGGGGTGGTCACGAATTAACCTTCTTTTCGCTCTAGGACGCATATTTAAGGAGATATGGCCAATTTAAGTTTTTCATATGAAAAATTTCATTTTTCGAGGATTTTCATCAAAATTTTGAATTGGTGGGTGGTCACGAATTAAGCTTCTTTTCGCTCTGTGACGCATATTTAAGGAGATATGGCCACTTTAAGTTTTTCAAACGAACAATTAGAGTTTTCGAGGATTTTCATCAAAATTTTGATTTTTTGGGGGTGGTCACGAATTACCCGTCTTTTCGCTCTAGGACGCATATTTAAGGAGATATGGCCAATTTAAGTTTTTCATATGAAAAATTTGATTTTTCGAGGATTTTCATCAACGCATATTTAAGGAGATATGGCCAATTTAAGTTTTTCATATGAAAAATTTGATTTTTTTGAAGATTTTCATCAAAATATTGCTTTTTGGGGGGTGGTCACGAATTAACCTTCTTTTCGCTCTAGGACGCATATTTAAGGAGATATGGCCAATTTAAGTTTTTCATATGAAAAATTTGATTTTTCGATGATTTTCATCAAAATTTTGAATTTTGGGGGTGGTCACGAATTAACCTTCATTTCGCTCTAGGACGCATATTTAAGGAGATATGGCCAATTTAAATTTTTCATATGAAAAATTTGATTTTACGAGGATTTTCATCAAAATTTTGAATTTTGGGGGGTGGTGACGAATTAACCTTCTTTTCGCTCTAGGACGCATATTTAAGGAGATATGGCCAATTTAAGTTTTTCATATGAAAAATGTGATTTTTCGAGGATTTTCATCAAAATTTTGAATTGGGGGGTGGTCACGAATTAACCTTCATTTCGCTCTAGGACGCATATTTAAGGAGATATGGCCAATTTAAGTTTTTCGTATGAAAAATTTGATATTTCGAGGATTTTCATAAAAATTTTGATTTTTGAGCGGTGGTAACGAATTAACCTTCTTTTCGCTCTAGGACGCATATTTAAGGAGATATGGACAATTTAAGTTTTTCATATGAAAAATTTGATTTTTTGAAGATTTTCATCAAAATTTTGATTTTTTGGGGGTGGTCACGAATTACCATTCTTTCCGCTCTAGGACGCATATTTAAGGAGATATGGCCAATTTAAGTTTTTCATATGAAAAATTTGATTTTTTGAGGATTTTCATCAAAATATTGATTTTGGGGGGTGGTCACGAATTAACCTTCTTTTCGCTCTAGGACGCATATTTAAGGAGATATGGCCAATTTAAGTTTTTCATATGAAAAAATTGATTTTTTGAGGATTTTCATCAAAATTTTCATTTTTTTGGGGGTGGTCACGAATTAACCTTCTTTTCGCTCTAGGACGCATATTTATTTATTTATTTATTTATTTTATTTATTTATTTATTTAGTTCATTCCTAATACAGCAAGACTAATATCTTATTAACGTAGTACTAGGATAATGTGCGTTATGTGCATTAATAGTTAGTACATTTAACTTATTCAATACTAATTTTAATTTAAATATAAAAATATTCTATAGTTTAGTTTTTAACATAGTAATAATTTAACACAATTTCAATAATAATTTTTCAATCTACGAAGAGTTTTGTAGGAAGTTTTTTAAACACGTTTTAAATTTAGCTGTGTTGGCGATAGTTTGAGTATCGTTTGGTAATTGATTCCAGAGACGGATAGCTCTAACATAGAATTGTCTTTCCGATATTTGACTCCTGTGGAATTGTTGGGTTACATTTCTGCCTCTCCTTGATCTAGAGAAGGTTATCCTTTCATAGAGGTAGCTCGGTTCTTTTGTGTATATTATTTTATGGAAAAAGGAGAGAATTCTATATGTTATATAGCATTGGAACGGCATGTTATATATTTGATTCGCATAAACGGAAATTCTATCGAATCTTCTGATTCCATAAACATATCTGGCTATATTGTTGAATGTTTTTGTGAGTTTGTCAGCGTCTCTAACATTACAACCAGCAAAAATTTCGCAGCAGTATGTAAGTGTAGGAGTTAAATATGTTTTTGCCAATAGCATTCTGATTTTGAATGGAGTAAAATATTGTGTTAACCAAAGGTTTCGTAGCTTGGCATATACACTTGCGCACGCCATGTTTATATGGTCAGTCCAACTGAGATGTTCATTAAATACAACTCCCAAATTTTTTGCCTTGGGTACAATTTCAATACGGGTGCCCCCTAGGTGTATATTGACATCTCTAATCTCAACATTCTTTCTACGAACAATCATTGCCTTTGACTTTCTGGGGTTCAATAAAAGTCCGTTTTTACTTGCCCATTGCAATATGTTTGAGAGATCGTGGTTTACCATAGAAATGCAATCATCAAGCATTGAAATTTTGGATGAAATATGTAGTTGTACGTCATCCGCATACATTCTGACGTTACAGTGTTGGATCACATTCGGCAAATCATTAGAATACATTGTGTATAACAGTGGTCCCAATATAGAGCCTTGAGGTACACCTCTTTTTAATGGAAGCGACGATGAAGATTGACCTTGATGTACAGTAAATTGTTGGCGATCTTTTAAGTAGGAAGCTATCAGTCTTGTAGCAGTATCGGAGAAGGCAAACATGTCGGATAGTTTCCGACACAATGTAGGGTAATGCACTGAATCAAATGCCTTGGAGTGATCTAATAAGATAAGTACTGAGACTTCATTATTGTCGAGGCTATAACGCAAAGATTCGGAGACGTCAACCAGGGCCGTAAGACAACTATGATTCGATCTGAAGCCTGACTGGGAATTTGAAAGAAGATTTCGGTTTTGTAGATGTGTATAAATCTGTTCATGTATTAGTTTTTCAAAGACTTTGGATAAAAAGGGCAGGATGGATATAGGTCTAAACTCTTTAAGGGCCTTTTCTATTGGGATGACTTTGGAGCATTTCCAAATATTTGGAAAAGTGCTAGTTGTTATGGCGAAATTGATGACATGTGTTAATGGTCTTAGAATTTGTGGTGCTATCAGTTTAACAAATTTAGGATTTATGTCATCGTATCCTGTAGCGTTTGACTTAATCGATATTAAGGCACGCAGTACATCTTCTTCCTCCACATTATAAAAAGTTAAAATCTGCTCTGCATCGATATTTAGAGGCTGCTGCACGGTTATATTATCCTCGATTTCCGGAATTGGCAGATTAACAAATTTTTCGTTCAGTTCATCAACATTGATATCATAACTAACAACTGTTCGTTTTTTTATGCCACATATTTCTTGAATTCCTTTCCATGTCTGCTTACTTCCAATGGCTCCATTGAATTTGTTGTCGTAGTACAATATTTTGTCTTTTTTTACTTTTGCCACTACCTTGTTTCTAGCAATTTTATAAGACTTGTAGAGAGATGGAGTCTTATATCGTTTCCATCGCCTATAAGCTTTGTCTCTTTTCTCAATTAACAGTTTAGTGTCTTCCTTGAACCAAGGTCTTAATTTGGGTGTTACTGTCTTTATTACTAGTGGAACATGTTGGTTGTATAAATTTATTATTTCATCTGTAAGGTATCTAGTTTTTTCTTCAGATGTTGAGAGGAAATATAATGGGGTCCAACATTTGTTTGATAAATCACATTCCAAAGCTGAGATGTTGATTCTCTTAAAGTCACGATATGTATATGTATTGATTTGTGATGTTATTGAGCAGTCATATGAAAGAAATATAATATCATGTTTTGAGAAACCTGATCCACTCAGTTGATCATAGTGGAGGACTCTCTCATTGTTGTTCACAAATACCAGGTCCAGTAAGGTATTAACTGTGGTAGAGAAATGTGTTGGATTACAGGAATTGACCAAATTCAAATTCAAAGTTTCCATTGCATCAACTAGATTTTTTTCCAGAAGTACATTACTGTTGAAGTCTCCTGTTATAACTATGTCACTGAATTCAACCGATATGGATTCCAATTTTGAAATAATTGGTTCAATAGAAACTTGGCGATTTGGCCTATAGATGCATCCAAGTAAAATTTTGGTGTCATTGCATAACACTTCCAGAAATAAGTGCTCATGAATTTGAAAGCTTTCGGATGAATCTATCAAATTACATCTTAGTGTATCTCGAAGATATATGGCAACTCCCCCTCCGTTAGTTTGCCGGTCAGCTCTAAAAAGTCTGTATCCATTTAGTTTGTATGTTTCATCATTGCAGTCAGGATGAAACCAAGTTTCAGAAACGCATACTGCATCTATCCCTGAATGCTCAAAAAGTATACGAAATTCATCGATTTTGTTATTTAAACTTTGTGTATTAATATGACAAATATTTATGCCCGTTGTATAATTTGCCAGAATTCTCATCATTTTAAAATTATCCTCTCTGGAACCCAAATCTATGTTAGTTTAAGGAGATATGGCCAATTTAAGTTTTTCATATGAAAAATTTGATTTTTCGAGGATTTTCATCAAAATTTTGAATTGGGGGGTGATCACGAATTAACCTTCTTTTCGCTCTAGGACGCATATTAAAGGAGATATGGCCAATTTAAGTTTTTCATATGAAAAATTTGATATTTCGAGGATTTTCATCAAAATTTTGATTTTCGGGCGGTGGTCACGAATTAACCTTCTTTTCGCTCTAGGACGCATATTTAAGGAGATATGGCCAATTTAAGTTTTTCATATGAAAAATTTGATTTTTTGAAGATTTTCATCAAAATTTTGATTTTTTGGGGGTGGTCACGAATTACCATTCTTTTCGCTCTAGGACGCATATTTAAGGAGATATGGCCAATTTAAGTTTTTCATATGAAAAATTTGATTTTTTTGAGGATTTTCATCAAAATATTGATTTTTGGGGGGTGGCCACGAATTAACCTTCTTTTCGTTCTAGGACGCATATTTAAGGAGATATGGCCAATTTAAGTTTTTCATATGAAAAATTTGATTTTTCGAGGAGTTTCATCAAAATTTTAAATTTTGGGGGGTGGTCACGAATTAACCTTCTTTTCGCTCTAGGACGCATATTTAAGGAGATATGGCCAATTTAAGTTTTTCATATGAAAAAATTAATTTTAGAGGATTTTCATCAAAATTTTGATTTTTTGGGGGTGGTCACGAATTAACCTTCTTTTCGCTCTAGGACGCATATTTAAGGAGATATGGCCAATTTAAGTTTTTTCATATGAAAAATTTGATTTTTCGAGGATTTGCATCAAAATTTTGAATTTTGGGGGGTGGTCACGAATTAACCTTCTTTTCGCTCTAGGACGCATATTTAAGGAGATATGGCCAATTTAAGTTTTTCATATGAAAAATTTGATTTTTCGATGATTTTCATCAAAATATTGATTTTTGGGGGGTGGTCACGAATTAACCTTCTTTTCGCTCTAGGACGCATATTTAAGGAGATATGGCCAATTTAAGTTTTTCATATGAAAAATTTGATTTTTCGAGGAGTTTCATCAACATTTTGATTTTTGGGTGGTGGTCACGAATTAACCTTCTTTTCGCTCTAGGACGCATATTTAAGGAGATATGGCCAATTTAAGTTTTTCATATGAAAAATTTGATTTTTCGAGGATTTTCATCAAAATTTTGATTTTTTGGGGGTGGTCACGAATTAACCTTCTTTTCGCTCTAGGACGCATATTTAAGGAGATATGGCCAATTTAAGTTTTTTCATATGAAAAATTTGATCTTTCGAGGATTTTCATCAAAATTTTGATTTTTGCGGGGTGGTCACGAATTAACCTTCTTTTCGCTCTAGGACGCATATTTAAGGAGATATGGCCAATTTAAGTTTTTCATATGAAAAATTCAAAATTTTGAATTTTGGGGGGTGGTCACGAATTAACCTTCTTTTCGCTCTAGGACGCATATTTAAGGAGATATGGCCAATTTAAGTTTTTCATATGAAAAATTTTATTTTTCGAGGATTTTCATCAACATTTTGATTTTTGGGTGGTGGTCACGAATAAACCTTCTTTTCGCTCTAGGACGCATATTTAAGGAGATATGGCCAATTTAAGTTTTTCATATAAAAAATTTTATTTTTTGAGGAATTTTTGGGGGTGGTCACGAATTAACCTTCTTTTCGCTCTAGGACGCATATTTAAGGAGATATGGCCAATTTAAGTTTTTCCATATCAAAAATTTGATTTTTCGAGGATTTTCATCAAAATTTTGATTTTTGCGGGGTGGTCACGAATTAACCTTCTTTTCGCTCTAGGACGCATATTCAAGGATATATGGCCAATTTAAGTTTTTCATATAAAAAATTTTATTTTTTGAGGATTTTCATCAAAATTTTGATTTTTTGGGGGTGGTCACGAATTAACCTTCTTTTCGCTCTAGGACGCATATTTAAGGAGTTATGGCCAATTTAAGTTTTTCATATGAAAAATTTGATTTTTCGAGGATTTTCATCAAAATTTTGCATTTTGGGGGGTGGTCACGAATTAACCTTCTTTTCGCTCTAGGACGCATATTTAAGGAGATATGGCCAATTTAAGTTTTTCATATGAAAAATTTGATTTTTCGAGGATTTTCATCAAAATTTTGAATTGGGGGGTGGTCACGAATTAACCTTCTTTTCGCTCTAGGACGCATATTTAAGGAGATATGGCCAATTTAAGTTTTTCATATGAAAAATTTGATTTTTCGAGGATTTTCATCAAAATTTTGATTTTTTGGCGGTGGTCACGAATTAACCTTCTTTTCGCTCTAGGACGCATATTTAAGGAGATATGGCCAATTTAAGTTTTTCATATGAAAAATTTGATTTTTCGAGGATTTTCATCAAAATTTTGATTTTTTGGGGAGTGGTCACGAATTAACCTTCTTTTCGCTCTAGGACGCATATTTAAGGAGATATGGCCAATTTAAGTTTTTCATATGAAAAAGTTTATTTTTTGAGGATTTTCATCAAAATCTTCATTTTTTTGGGGGTGGTCACGAATTAACCTTCTTTTCGCTCTAGAACGCATATTTAAGGAGATATGGCCAATTTAAGTTTTTCATATGAAAAATTTGATTTTTTGAGGATTTTCATCAAAATATTGATTTTGGGGGGTGGTCACGAATTAACCTTCTTTTCGCTCTAGGACGCATATTTAAGGAGATATGGCCAATTTAAGTTTTTCATATGAAAAAATTGATTTTTTGAGGATTTTCATCAAAATTTTCATTTTTTTGGGGGTGGTCACGAATTAACCTTCTTTTCGCTCTAGGACGCATATTTAAGGAGATATGGCCAATTTAAGTTTTTCATATGAAAAATTTGATTTTTCGAGGATTTGCATCAAAATTTTGAATTGGGGGGTGATCACGAATTAACCTTCTTTTCGCTCTAGGACGCATATTAAAGGAGATATGGCCAATTTAAGTTTTTCATATGAAAAATTTGATATTTCGAGGATTTTCATCAAAATTTTGATTTTCGGGCGGTGGTCACGAATTAACCTTCTTTTCGCTCTAGGACGCATATTTAAGGAGATATGGCCAATTTAAGTTTTTCATATGAAAAATTTGATTTTTTTGAGGATTTTCATCAAAATATTGATTTTTGGGGGATGGCCACGAATTAACCTTCTTTTCGCTCTAGGACGCATATTTAAGGAGATATGGCCAATTTAAGTTTTTCATATGAAAAATTTGATTTTTCGAGGAGTTTCATCAAAATTTTAAATTTTGGGGGGTGGTCACGAATTAACCTTCTTTTCGCTCTAGGACGCATATTTAAGGAGATATGGCCAATTTAAGTTTTTCATATGAAAAAATTAATTTTAGAGGATTTTCATCAAAATTTTGATTTTTTGGAAGTGGTCACGAACTAACCTTCTTTTCGCTCTAGGACGCATATTTAAGGATATATGGCCAATTTAAGTTTTTTCATATGAAAAATTTGATTTTTCGAGGATTTGCATCAAAATTTTGAATTTTGGGGGGTGGTCACGAATTAACCTTCTTTTCGCTCTAGGACGCATATTTAAGGAGATATGGCCAATTTAAGTTTTTCATATGAAAAATTTGATTTTTCGATGATTTTCATCAAAATATTGATTTTTGGGGGGTGGTCACGAATTAACCTTCTTTTCGCTCTAGGACGCATATTTAAGGAGATATGGCCAATTTAAGTTTTTCATATGAAAAATTTGATTTTTCGAGGAGTTTCATCAACATTTTGATTTTTGGGTGGTGGTCACGAATTAACCTTCTTTTCGCTCTAGGACGCATATTTAAGGAGATATGGCCAATTTAAGTTTTTCATATGAAAAATTTGATTTTTGGAGGATTTTCATCAAAATTTTGATTTTTTGGGGGTGGTCACGAATTAACCTTCTTTTCGCTCTAGGACGCATATTTAAGGAGATATGGCCAATTTAAGTTTTTTCATATGAAAAATTTGATTTTTCGAGGATTTTCATCAAAATTTTGATTTTTGCGGGGTGGTCACGAATTAACCTTCTTTTCGCTCTAGGACGCATATTTAAGGAGATATGGCCAATTTAAGTTTTTCATATGAAAAATTTGATTTTTCGAGGATTTTCATCAACATTTTGATTTTTGGGTGGTGGTCACGAATAAACCTTCTTTTCGCTCTAGGACGCATATTTAAGGAGATATGGCCAATTTAAGTTTTTCATATAAAAAATTTGATTTTTTGAGGATTTTCATCAAAATTTTGATTTTTTGGGGGTGGTCACGAATTAACCTTCTTTTCGCTCTAGGACGCATATTTAAGGAGATATGGCCAATTTAAGTTTTTCCATATCAAAAATTTGATTTTTCGAGGATTTTCATCAAAATTTTGATTTTTGCGGGGTGGTCACGAATTAACCTTCTTTTCGCTCTAGGACGCATATTTAAGGATATATGGCCAATTTAAGTTTTTCATATAAAAAATTTTATTTTTTGAGGATTTTCATCAAAATTTTGATTTTTTGGGGGTGGTCACGAATTGACATTCTTTTCGCTCTAGGACGCATATTTAAGGAGATATGGCCAATTTAAGTTTTTCATAAAAAAAATTTGATTTTTCGAGGATTTTCATCAAAATTTTGAATTTTGGGGGGTGGTCACGAATAAACCTTCCTTTCGCTCTAGGACGCATATTTAAGGAGATATGGCCAATTTAAGTTTTTCATATGAAAAATTTGATTTTTCGAGGATTTTCATCAACATTTTGATTTTTGGGTGGTGGTCACGAATAAACCTTCTTTTCGCTCTAGGACGCATATTTAAGGAGATATGGCAAATTTAAGTTTTTCATATAAAAAATTTGATTTTTTGAGGATTTTCATCAAAATTTTGATTTTTTGGGGGTGGTCACGAATTAACCTTCTTTTCGCTCTAGGACGCATATTTAAGGAGATATGGCCAATTTAAGTTTTTCCATATCAAAAATTTGATTTTTCGAGGATTTTCATCAAAATTTTGATTTTTGCGGGGTGGTCACGAATTAACCTTCTTTTCGCTCTAGGACGCATATTTAAGGATATATGGCCAATTTAAGTTTTTCATATAAAAAATTTTATTTTTTGAGGATTTTCATCAAAATTTTGATTTTTTGGGGGTGGTCACGAATTAACCTTCTTTTCGCTCTAGGACGCATATTTAAGGAGATATGGCCAATTTAAGTTTTTCATATGAAAAATTTGATTTTTCGAGGATTTTCATCAAAATTTTGAATTTTGGGGGGTGGTCACGAATTAACCTTCTTTTCGCTCTAGGACGCATATTTAAGGAGATATGGCCAATTTAAGTTTTTCATATGAAAAATTTGATTTTTCGAGGATTTTCATCAAAATTTTGAGTTTTGGGGGGTGGTCACGAATTAACCTTCTTTTCGCTCTAGGACGCATATTTAAGGAGATATGGCCAATTTAAGTTTTTCATATGAAAAATTTGATTTTTCGAGGATTTTCATCAAAATTTTGAATTTTGGGGGGTGGTCACGAGTTAACCTTCTTTTCGCTCTAGGACGCATATTTAAGGAGATATGGCCAATTTAAGTTTTCCACATGAAAAATTTGATTTTTCGAGGATTTTCATCAAAATTTTGAATTGGGGGGTGGTCACGAATTAACCTTATTTTCGCTCTAGGACGCATATTTAAGGAGATATGGCCAATTTAAGTTTTTCATATGAAAAATTTGATTTTTCGAGGATTTTCATCAAAATTTTGATTTTTTGGGGGTGGTCACGAATTAACCTTCTTTTCGCTCTAGGACGCATATTTAAGGAGATATGGCCAATTTAAGTTTTTCATATGAAAAATTTGATTTTTCGAGGATTTTCATCAAAATTTTGATTTTTTGGGGGGTGGTCACGAATTAACCTTCTTTTCGCTCTAGGACGCATATTTAAGGAGATATGGCCAATTTAAGTTTTTCATATGAAAAAATTGATTTTTTGAGGATTTTCATCAAAATCTTCATTTTTTTTGGGGGTGGTCACGAATTAACCTTCTTTTCGCTCTAGAACGCATATTTAAGGAGATATGGCCAATTTAAGTTTTTCATATAAAAAATTTGATTTTTTTAGAATTTTTTGGGGGTGGTCACGAATTAACCTGCTTTTCGCTCAAGGACGCATATTTAAGGAGATATGCCCAATTTAAGTTGTTCATATAAAAAATTTGATTTTTTGAGGATTTTCATCAACATTTTGATTTTTGGGGGGTGGTCACGAATTAACCTTCTTTTCGCTCTAGGACGCATATTTAAGGAGATATGGCCAATTTAAGTTTTTCATATGAAAAATATGTTTTTTCGAGGATTTTCATCAAAATTTTGATTTTTGCGGGGTGGTCACGAATTAACCTTCTTTTCGCTCTAGGACGCATATTTAAGGAGATATGGACAATTTAAGTTTTTCATATGAAAAATTTGATTTTTGGAGGATTTTCATCAAAATTTTGAATTTTCGGGGGTGGTCACGAATTAACCTTCTTTTCGCTCTAGGACGCATATTTAAGGAGATATGGCCAATTTAAGTTTTTCATATAAAAAATTTGATTTTTTGAGGATTTTTTGGGGGTGGTCACGAATTAACTTTCTTTTCGCTCTAGGACGCATATTTAAGGAGATATGGCCAATTTAAGTTTTTCATATGAAAAATTTGATTTTTCGAGGATTTTCATCAAAATTTGATTTTTGCGGGGTGGTCACGAATTAACCTTCTTTTCGCTCTAGGACGCATATTTAAGGAGATATGGCCAATTTAAGTTTTTCATATGAAAATTTTGATTTTTCGAGGATTTTCATCAAAATTTTGAATTTTGGGGGGTGGTCACGAATTAACCTTCTTTTCGCTCTAGGATGCATATTTAAGGAGATATGGCCAATTTAAGTTTTTCATATAAAAAATTTGATTTTTTGAGGAATTTTTGGGGGTGGTCACGAATTAACCTTCTTTTCGCTCTAGGACGCATATTTAAGGAGATATGGCCAATTTAAGTTTTTCATATAAAAAATTTGATTTTTTGAGGATTTTCATCAAAATTTGATTTTTGCGGGGTGGTCACGAATTAACCTTCTGTTTGCTCTAGGACGCATATTTAAGGAGATATGGCCAACTTAAGTTTTTCATATGAAAAATTTGATTTTTCGAGGATTTTCATCAAAATTTTGAATTTTGGGGGGTGGTCACGAATTAACCTTCTTTTCGCTCTAGGATGCATATTTAAGGAGATATGGCCAATTTAAGTTTTTCATATGAAAAATTTGATTTTTTGAGGATTTTCATCAAAATTTTGATTTTTGCGGGGTGGTCACGAATTAACCTTCTTTTCGCTCTAGGACGCATATTTAAGGAGATATGGCCAATTTAAGTTTTTCATATGAAAAATTTGATTTTTCGAGGATTTCCATCAAAATTTTGATTTTTTGGGGGTGGCCACGAATAAACCTTCTTTTCGCTCTAGGACGCATATTTAAGGAGATATGGCCAATTAAAGTTTTTCATATGAAAAATTTGATTTTTTTGAGGATTTTCATCAAAATATTGATTTTTTGGGGGTGGTCACGAATTAACCTTCTTTTCGCTCTAGGACGCATATTTAAGGAGATATGGCCAATTTAAGTTTTTCATATGAAAAATTTGATTTTTCGAGGATTTTCATCAAAATTTTGATTTTTGGGGGGTGGTCACGAATTAACCTTCTTTTCGCTCTAGGGCGCATATTTAAGGAGATATGGCCAATTTAAGTTTTTCATATGAAAAATTTGATTTTTCGAGGATTTTCATCAAAATTTTGAATTTGGGGGGGGTGGTCACGAATTAACCTTCTTTTCGCTCTAGGACGCATATTTAAGGAGATATGGCCAATTTAAGTTTTTCATATGAAAAATTTGATTTTTCGAGGATTTTCATCAAAATTTTGAATTTTGGGGGTGGTCACGAATTAACCTTCTTTTCGCTCTAGGACGCATATTTAAGGAGATATGGCCAATTTAAGTTTTTCATATGAAAAATTTGATTTTTCGAGGATTTTCATCAAAATTTTGATTTTTGCGGGGTGGTCACGAATTAACCTTCTTTTCGCTCTAGGACGCATATTTAAGGAGATATGGCCAATTTAAGTTTTTCATATGAAAAATTTGATTTTTCGATGATTTTCATCAAAATTTTGAATTTTGGGGGGTGGTCACGAATTAACCTTCTTTTCGCTCTAGGACGCATATTTAAGGAGATATGGCCAATTTAAGTTTTTCATATGAAAAATTTGATTTTTCGAGGATTTTTCATCAACATTTTGATTTTTGGGTGGTGGTCACGAATAAACCTTCTTTTCGCTCTAGGACGCATATTTAAGGAGATATGGCCAATTTAAGTTTTTCATATAAAAAATTTGATTTTTTGAGGATTTTCATCAAAATTTTGATTTTTTGGGGGGTGGTCACGAGTTAACCTTCTTTTCGCTCTAGGACGCATATTTAAGGAGATATGGCCAATTTAAGTTTTTCATATGAAAAATTTGATTTTTCGAGGATTTTCATCAAAATTTTGAATTTTGGGGGGTGGTCACGAATTAACCTTCTTTTCGCTCTAGGACGCATATTTAAGGAGATATGGCCAATTTAAGTTTTTCATATGAAAAATTTGATTTTTCGAGGATTTTCATCAAAATTTTGAGTTTTGGGGGGTGGTCACGAATTAACCTTCTATTCGCTCTAGGACGCATATTTAAGGAGATATGGCCAATTTAAGTTTTTCATATGAAAAATTTGATTTTTCGAGGATTTTCATCAACATTTTGATTTTTGGGGGTGGTCACGAATTAACCTTCTTTTCGCTCTAGGACGCATATTTAAGGAGATATGGCCAATTTAAGTTTTTCCATATCAAAAATTTGATTTTTCGAGGATTTTCATCAAAATTTTGATTTTTGCGGGGTGGTCTCGAATTAACCTTCTTTTCGCTCTAGGACGCATATTTAAGGATATATGGCCAATTTAAGTTTTTCATATAAAAAATTTTATTTTTTGAGGATTTTCATCAAAATTTTGAATTGGGGGGTGGTCACGAATTAACATTCTTTTCGCTCTAGGACGCATATTTAAGGAGATATGGCCAATTTAAGTTTTTCATATAAAAAATTTGATTTTTCGAGGATTTTCATCAAAATTTTGATTTTTTGGGAGGTGGTCACAAATTAACCTTCTTTTCGCTCTAGGACGCATATTTAAGGAGATATGGCCAATTTAAGTTTTTCATATGAAAAATTTGATTTTTCGAGGATTTTCATCAAAATTTTGATTTTTTGGGGGGTGGTCACGAATTAACCTTCTTTTCGCTCTAGGACGCATATTTAAGGAGATATGGCCAATTTAAGTTTTTCATATGAAAAAATTGATTTTTTGAGGATTTTCATCAAAATCTTCATTTTTTTGGGGGTGGTCACGAATTAACCTTCTTTTCGCTCTAGAACGCATATTTAAGGAGATATGGCCAATTTAAGGTTTTCATATAAAAAATTTGATTTTTTTAGAATTTTTTGGGGGTGGTCACGAATTAACCTGCTTTTCGCTCAAGGACGCATATTTAAGGAGATATGCCCAATTTAAGTTGTTCATATAAAAAATTTGATTTTTTGAGGATTTTCATCAACATTTTGATTTTTGGGGGGTGGTCACGAATTAACCTTCTTTTCGCTCTAGGACGCATATTTAAGGAGATATGGCCAATTTAAGTTTTTCATATGAAAAATTTGATTTTTCGAGGATTTTCATCAAAATTTTGAATTTTGGGGGGTGGTCACGAATTAACCTTCTTTTCACTCTAGGACGCATATTTAAGGAGATATGGCCAATTTAAGTTTTTCATATGAAAAATATGTTTTTTCGAGGATTTTCATCAAAATTTTGATTTTTGCGGGGTGGTCACGAATTAACCTTCTTTTCGCTCTAGGACGCATATTTAAGGAGATATGGCCAATTTAAGTTTTTCATATGAAAAATTTGATTTTTGGAGGATTTTCATCAAAATTTTGAATTTTCGGGGGTGATCACGAATTAACTTTCTTTTCGCTCTAGGACGCATATTTAAGGAGATATGGCCAATTTAAGTTTTTCATATGAAAAATTGATTTTTCGAGGATTTTCATCAAAATTTGATTTTTGCGGGGTGGTCACGAATTAACCTTCTTTTCGCTCTAGGACGCATATTTAAGGAGATATGGCCAATTTAAGTTTTTCATATGAAAATTTTGATTTTTCGAGGATTTTCATCAAAATTTTGAATTTTGGGGGGTGGTCACGAATTAACCTTCTTTTCGCTCTAGGACGCATATTTAAGGAGATATGTCCAATTTAAGTTTTTCATATGAAAAATTAGATTTTTCGAGGATTTTCATCAAAATTTTGAATTTTGGGGGGTGGTCACGAATTAACCTTCTTTTCGCTCTAGGACGCATATTTAAGGAGATATGGCCAATTTAAGTTTTTCATATAAAAAATTTGATTTTTGAGGATTTTTTGGGGGTGGTCACGAATTAACCTACTTTTCGCTCTAGGACGCATATTTAAGGAGATATGGCCAATTTAAGTTTTTCATATAAAAAATTCGATTTTTTGAGGATTTTCATCACCTTCTTTTCGCTCTAGGACGCATATTTAAGGAGATATGGCCAATTTAAGTTTTTCATATGAAAAATTTGATTTTTCGAGGACTTTCATCAAAATTTTGAATTTTGGGGGGTAGTCACGAATTAACCTTCTTTTCGCTCTAGGACGCATATTTAAGGAGATATGGCCAATTTAAGTTTTTCATATGAAAAATTTGATTTTTCGAGGATTTTCATCAAAATTTTGATTTTTGGGGGGTGGTCACGAATTAACCTTCTTTTCGCTCTAGGACGCATATTTAAGGAGATATGGCAAATTTAAGTTTTTCATATGAAAAATTTGATTTTTCGAGGATTTTCATCAAAATTTTGATTTGGGGATTTTCATCAAAATTTTGATTTTGGGGGTGGTCACGAATTAACCTTCTTTTCGCTCTAGGACGCATATTTAAGGAGATATGGCCAATTTAAGTTTTTCATATAAAAAATTTGATTTTTTGAGGAATTTTTGGGGGTGGTCACGAATTAACCTTCTTTTCGCTCTAGGACGCATATTTAAGGAGATATGGCCAATTTAAGTTTTTCATATAAAAAATTTGATTTTTTGAGGATTTTCATCAAAATTTGATTTTTGCGGGGTGGTCACGAATTAACCTTCTGTTTGCTCTAGGACGCATATTTAAGGAGATATGGCCAATTTGAGTTTTTCATATGAAAAATTTGATTTTTCGAGGATTTTCATCAAAATTTTGAATTTTGGGGGGTGGTCACGAATTAACCTTCTTTTCGCTCTAGGATGCATATTTAAGGAGATATGGCCAATTTAAGTTTTTCATATGAAAAATTTGATTATTTGAGGATTTTCATCAAAATTTTGATTTTTGCGGGGTGGTCACGAATTAACCTTCTTTTCGCTCTAGGACGCATATTTAAGGAGATATGGCCAATTTAAGTTTTTCATATGAAAAATTTGATTTTTCGAGGATTTTCATCAAAATTTTGATTTTTTGGGGGTGGCCACGAATAAACCTTCTTTTCGCTCTAGGACGCATATTTAAGGAGATATGGCCAATTTAAGTTTTTCATATGAAAAATTTGATTTTTCGAGGATTTTCATCAAAATTTTGAATTTGGGGGGGGGGTGGTCACGAATTAACCTTCTTTTCGCTCTAGGACGCATATTTAAGGAGATATGGCCAATTTAAGTTTTTCATATGAAAAATTTGATTTTTCGAGGATTTTCATCAAAATTTTGAATTTTGGGGGGTGGTCACGAATTAACCTTCTTTTCGCTCTAGGATGCATATTTAAGGAGATATGGCCAATTTAAGTTTTTCATATGAAAAATTTGATTTTTTGAGGATTTTCATCAAAATTTTGATTTTTGCGGGGTGGTCACGAATTAACCTTCTTTTCGCTCTAGGACGCATATTTAAGGAGATATGGCCAATTTAAGTTTTTCATATGAAAAATTTGATTTTTCGAGGATTTTCATCAAAATTTTGATTTTTTGGGGGTGGCCACGAATAAACCTTCTTTTCGCTCTAGGACGCATATTTAAGGAGATATGGCCAATTTAAGTTTTTCATATGAAAAATTTGATTTTTCGAGGATTTTCATCAAAATTTTGAATTTGGGGAGGGTGGTCACGAATTAACCTTCTTTTCGCTCTAGGACGCATATTTAAGGAGATATGGCCAATTTAAGTTTTTCATATGAAAAATTTGATTTTTCGAGGATTTTCATCAAAATTTTGAATTTTGGGGGGTGGTCACGAATTAACCTTCTTTTCGCTCTAGGACGCATATTTAAGGAGATATGGCCAATTTAAGTTTTTCATATGAAAAATTTGATTTTTCGAGGATTTTCATCAAAATTTTGATTTTTGCGGGGTGGTCACGAATTAACCTTCTTTTCGCTCTAGGACGCATATTTAAGGAGATATGGCCAATTTAAGTTTTTCATATGAAAAATTTGATTTTTCGATGATTTTCATCAAAATTTTGAATTTTGGGGGGTGGTCACGAATTAACCTTCTTTTCGCTATAGGACGCATATTTAAGGAGATATGGCCAATTTAAGTTTTTCATATGAAAAATTTGATTTTTCGAGGATTTTCATCAAAATTTTGATTTTTGCGGGGTGGTCACGAATTAACCTTCTTTTCGCTCTAGGACGCATATTTAAGGAGATATGGCCAATTTAAGTTTTTCATATGAAAAATTTGATTTTTCGATGATTTTCATCAAAATTTTGAATTTTGGGGGGTGGTCACGAATTAACCTTCTTTTCGCTCTAGGACGCATATTTAAGGAGATATGGCCAATTTAAGTTTTTCATATGAAAAATTTGATTTTTCGAGGATTTTCATCAACATTTTGATTTTTGGGTGGTGGTCACGAATAAACCTTCTTTTCGCTCTAGGACGCATATTTAAGGAGATATGGCCAATTTAAGTTTTTCATATAAAAAATTTGATTTTTTGAGGATTTTCATCAAAATTTTGATTTTTTGGGGGTGGTCACGAATCAACCTTCTTTTCGCTCTAGGACGCATATTTAAGGAGATATGGCCAATTTAAGTTTTTCCATATCAAAAATTAGATTTTTCGAGGATTTTCATCAAAATTTTGATTTTTGCGGGGTGGTCACGAATTAACCTTCTTTTCGCTCTAGGACGCATATTTAAGGATATATGGCCAATTTAAGTTTAAGTCTTTTCGCTCTAGGACGCATATTTAAGGAGATCTGGCCAATTTAAGTTTTTCATATGAAAAATTTGATTTTTCGAGGATTTTCATCAAAATTTTGAGTTTTGGGGGGTGGTCACGAATTAACCTTCTTTTCGCTCTAGGACGCATATTTAAGGAGATATGGCCAATTTAAGTTTTTCATATGAAAAATTTGATTTTTCGAGGATTTTCATCAAAATTTTGAATTTTGGGGGGTGGTCACGAATTAACCTTCTTTTCGCTCTAGGACGCATATTTAAGGAGATATGGCCAATTTAAGTTTTCCACATGAAAAATTTGATTTTTCGAGGATTTTCATCAAAATTTTGAATTGGGGGGTGGTCACGAATTAACCTTCTTTTCGCTCTAGGACGCATATTTAAGGAGATATGGCCAATTTAAGTTTTTCATATGAAAAATTTGATTTTTCGAGGATTTTCATCAAAATTTTGATTTTTTGGGGGTGGTCACGAATTAACCTTCTTTTCGCTCTAGGACGCATATTTAAGGAGATATGGCCAATTTAAGTTTTTCATATGAAAAATTTGATTTTTTTAGAATTTTTTGGGGGTGGTCACGAATTAACCTGCTTTTCGCTCAAGGACGCATATTTAAGGAGATATGCCCAATTTAAGTTGTTCATATAAAAAATTTGATTTTTTGAGGATTTTCATCAACATTTTGATTTTTGGGGGGTGGTCACGAATTAACCTTCTTTTCGCTCTAGGACGCATATTTAAGGAGATATGGCCAATTTAAGTTTTTCATATGAAAAATATGTTTTTTCGAGGATTTTCATCAAAATTTTGATTTTTGCGGGGTGGTCACGAATTAACCTTCTTTTCGCTCTAGGACGCATATTTAAGGAGATATGGACAATTTAAGTTTTTCATATGAAAAATTTGATTTTTGGAGGATTTTCATCAAAATTTTGAATTTTCGGGGGTGGTCACGAATTAACCTTCTTTTCGCTCTAGGACGCATATTTAAGGAGATATGGCCAATTTAAGTTTTTCATATTCGAGGATTTTCATCAAAATTTTGAATTTTGGGGGGTGGTCACGAATTAACCTTCTTTTCGCTCTAGGATGCATATTTAAGGAGATATGGCCAATTTAAGTTTTTCATATGAAAAATTTGATTTTTTGAGGATTTTCATCAAAATTTTGATTTTTGCGGGGTGGTCACGAATTAACCTTCTTTTCGCTCTAGGACGCATATTTAAGGAGATATGGCCAATTTAAGTTTTTCATATGAAAAATTTGATTTTTCGAGGATTTTCATCAAAATTTTGATTTTTTGGGGGTGGCCACGAATAAACCTTCTTTTCGCTCTAGGACGCATATTTAAGGAGAAATGGCCAATTTAAGTTTTTCATATGAAAAATTTGATTTTTTGAGGATTTTCATCAAAATTTTGAATTTGGGGAGGGTGGTCACGAATTAACCTTCTTTTCGCTCTAGGACGCATATTTAAGGAGATATGGCCAATTTAAGTTTTTCATATGAAAAATTTGATTTTTCGAGGATTTTCATCAAAATTTTGAATTTTGGGGGGTGGTCACGAATTAACCTTCTTTTCGCTCTAGGACGCATATTTAAGGAGATATGGCCAATTTAAGTTTTTCATATGAAAAATTTGATTTTTCGAGGATTTTCATCAAAATTTTGATTTTTGCGGGGTGGTCACGAATTAACCTTCTTTTCGCTCTAGGACGCATATTTAAGGAGATATGGCCAATTTAAGTTTTTCATATGAAAAATTTGATTTTTCGATGATTTTCATCAAAATTTTGAATTTTGGGGGGTGGTCACGAATTAACCTTCTTTTCGCTATAGGACGCATATTTAAGGAGATATGGCCAATTTAAGTTTTTCATATGAAAAATTTGATTTTTCGAGGATTTTCATCAAAATTTTGATTTTTGCGGGGTGGTCACGAATTAACCTTCTTTTCGCTCTAGGACGCATATTTAAGGAGATATGGCCAATTTAAGTTTTTCATATGAAAAATTTGATTTTTCGATGATTTTCATCAAAATTTTGAATTTTGGGGGGTGGTCACGAATTAACCTTCTTTTCGCTCTAGGACGCATATTTAAGGAGATATGGCCAATTTAAGTTTTTCATATGAAAAATTTGATTTTTCGAGGATTTTCATCAACATTTTGATTTTTGGGTGGTGGTCACGAATAAACCTTCTTTACGCTCTAGGACGCATATTTAAGGAGATATGGCCAATTTAAGTTTTTCATATAAAAAATTTGATTTTTTGAGGATTTTCATCAAAATTTTGATTTTTTAAGTTTTTCCATATCAAAAATTAGATTTTTCGAGGATTTTCATCAAAATTTTGATTTTTGCGGGGTGGTCACGAATTAACCTTCTTTTCGCTCTAGGACGCATATTTAAGGATATATGGCCAATTTAAGTTTAAGTCTTTTCGCTCTAGGACGCATATTTAAGGAGATATGGCCAATTTAAGTTTTTCATATGAAAAATTTGATTTTTCGAGGATTTTCATCAAAATTTTGAGTTTTGGGGGGTGGTCACGAATTAACCTTCTTTTCGCTCTAGGACGCATATTTAAGGAGATATGGCCAATTTAAGTTTTTCATATGAAAAATTTGATTTTTCGAGGATTTTCATCAAAATTTTGAATTTTGGGGGGTGGTCACGAATTAACCTTCTTTTCGCTCTAGGACGCATATTTAAGGAGATATGGCCAATTTAAGTTTTCCACATGAAAAATTTGATTTTTCGAGGATTTTCATCAAAATTTTGAATTGGGGGGTGGTCACGAATTAACCTTCTTTTCGCTCTAGGACGCATATTTAAGGAGATATGGCCAATTTAAGTTTTTCATATGAAAAATTTGATTTTTCGAGGATTTTCATCAAAATTTTGATTTTTTGGGGGTGGTCACGAATTAACCTTCTTTTCGCTCTAGGACGCATATTTAAGGAGATATGGCCAATTTAAGTTTTTCATATGAAAAATTTGATTTTTTTAGAATTTTTTGGGGGTGGTCACGAATTAACCTGCTTTTCGCTCAAGGACGCATATTTAAGGAGATATGCCCAATTTAAGTTGTTCATATAAAAAATTTGATTTTTTGAGGATTTTCATCAACATTTTGATTTTTGGGGGGTGGTCACGAATTAACCTTCTTTTCGCTCTAGGACGCATATTTAAGGAGATATGGCCAATTTAAGTTTTTCATATGAAAAATATGTTTTTTCGAGGATTTTCATCAAAATTTTGATTTTTGCGGGGTGGTCACGAATTAACCTTCTTTTCGCTCTAGGACGCATATTTAAGGAGATATGGACAATTTAAGTTTTTCATATGAAAAATTTGATTTTTGGAGGATTTTCATCAAAATTTTGAATTTTCGGGGGTGGTCACGAATTAACCTTCTTTTCGCTCTAGGACGCATATTTAAGGAGATATGGCCAATTTAAGTTTTTCATATAAAAAATTTGATTTTTTGAGGATTTTTTGGGGGTGGTCACGAATTAACTTTCTTTTCGCTCTAGGACGCATATTTAAGGAGATATGGCCAATTTAAGTTTTTCATATGAAAAATTTGATTTTTCGAGGATTTTCATCAAAATTTGATTTTTGCGGGGTGGTCACGAATTAACCTTCTTTTCGCTCTAGGACGCATATTTAAGGAGATATGGCCAATTTAAGTTTTTCATATGAAAATTTTGATTTTTCGAGGATTTTCATCAAAATTTTGAATTTTGGGGGGTGGTCACGAATTAACCTTCTTTTCGCTCTAGGACGCATATTTAAGGAGATATGTCCAATTTAAGTTTTTCATATGAAAAATTAGATTTTTCGAGGATTTTCATCAAAATTTTGAATTTTCGGGGGTGGTCGCGAATTAACCTTCTTTTCGCTCTAGGACGCATATTTAAGGAGATATGGTCAATTTAAGTTTTTCATATGAAAAATTTGATTTTTCGAGGATTCTCATCAAAATTTTGAATTTTGGGGGGTGGTCACGAATTAACCTTCTTTTCGCTCTCGGACGCATATTTAAGGAGATATGGCCAATTTAAGTTTTTCATATAAAAAATTTGATTTTTTGAGGATTTTTTGGGGGTGGTCACGAATTAACCTTCTTTTCGCTCTAGGACGCATATTTAAGGAGATATGGCCAATTTAAGTTTTTCATATAAAAAATTTGATTTTTTGAGGATTTTCATCAAAATTTGATTTTTGCGGGGTGGTCACGAATTAACCTTCTTTTCGCTCTAGGACGCATATTTAAGGGATATGGCCAATTTAAGTTTTTCATATAAAAAATTTGATTTTTTGAGGATTTTCATCAAAATTTTGATTTTTTGGAGGTGGTCGCGAATTAACCTTCTTTTCGCTCTAGGACGCATATTTAAGGAGATATGGCCAATTTAACTTTTTCATATGAAAAATTTGAGTTTTCGAGGATTTTCATCAAAATTTTGAATTTTGGGGGGTGGTCACGAATCAACCTTCTTTTCGCTCTAGGATGCATATTTAAGGAGATATGGCCAATTTAAGTTTTTCATATGAAAAATTTGATTTTTTGAGGATTTTCATAAAAATTTTGATTTTTGCGGGGTGGTCACGAATTAACCTTCTTTTCGCTCTAGGACGCATATTTAAGGAGATATGGCCAATTTAAGTTTTTCATATGAAAAATTTGATTTTTCGAGGATTTTCATCAAAATTTTGAGTTTTAGGGGGTGGTCACGAATTAACCTTCTTTTCGCTCTAGGACGCATATTTAAGGAGATATGGCCAATTTAAGTTTTTCATATGAAAAATTTGATTTTTCGAGGATTTTCATCAAAATTTTGAATTTTGGGGGGTGGTCACGAATTAACCTTCTTTTCGCTCTAGGACGCATATTTAAGGAGATATGGCCAATTTAAGTTTTCCACATGAAAAATTTGATTTTTCGAGGATTTTCATCAAAATTTTGAATTGGGGGGTGGTCACGAATTAACCTTCTTTTCGCTCTAGGACGCATATTTAAGGAGATATGGCCAATTTAAGTTTTTCATATGAAAAATTTGATTTTTCGAGGATTTTCATCAAAATTTTGATTTTTTGGGGGTGGTCACGTATTAACCTTCTTTTCGCTCTAGGACGCATATTTAAGGAGATATGGCCAATTTAAGTTTTTCATATGAAAAATTTGATTTTTCGAGGATTTTCATAAAAATTTTGATTTTTTGGGGGGTGGTCACGAATTAACCTTCTTTTCGCTCTAGGACGCATATTTAAGGAGATATGGCCAATTTAAGTTTTTCATATAAAAAAATTGATTTTTTGAGGATTTTCATCAAAATTTTCATTTTTTTGGGAGTGGTCACGAATTAACCTTCTTTTCGCTCTAGAACGCATATTTAAGGAGATATGGCCAATTTAAGTTTTTCATATAAAAAATTTGATTTTTTTAGAATTTTTTGGGGGTGGTCACGAATTAACCTGCTTTTCGCTCAAGGACGCATATTTAAGGAGATATGCCCAATTTAAGTTGTTCATATAAAAAATTTGATTTTTTGAGGATTTTCATCAACATTTTGATTTTTGGGGGGTGGTCACGAATTAACCTTCTTTTCGCTCTAGGACTCATATTTAAGGAGATATGGCCAATTTAAGTTTTTCATATGAAAAATTTGATTTTTCGAGGATTTTCATCAAAATTTTGAATTTTGGGGGGTGGTCACGAATTAACCTTCTTTTCGCTCTAGGACGCATATTTAAGGAGATATGGCCAATTTAAGTTTTTCATATGAAAAATTTGATTTTTCGAGGATTTTCATCAAAATTTTGAATTTTGGGGGGTGGTCACGAATTAACCTTCTTTTCGCTCTAGGACGCATATTTAAGGAGATATGGCCAATTTAAGTTTTTCATATAAAAAATTTGATTTTTTGAGGATTTTCATCAAAATTTGATTTTTGCGGGGTGGTCACGAATTAACCTTCTGTTTGCTCTAGGACGCATATTTAAGGAGATATGGCCAATTTAAGTTTTTCATATGAAAACTTTGATTTTTCGAGGATTTTCATCAAAATTTTGATTTTTTGGGGGTGGTCACGAATAAACCTTCTTTTCGCTCTAGGACGCATATTTAAGGAGATATGGCCAATTTAAGTTTTTCATATGAAAAATTAGATTTTTCGAGGATTTTCATCAAAATTTTGAATTTTCGGGGGTGGTCACGAATTAACCTTCTTTTCGCTCTAGGACGCATATTTAAGGAGATATGGTCAATTTAAGTTTTTCATATGAAAAATTTGATTTTTCGAGGATTTTCATCAAAATTTTGAATTTTGGGGGGTGGTCACGAATAAACCTTCTTTTCGCTCTAGGACGCATATTTAAGGAGATATGGCCAATTTAAGTTTTTCATATAAAAAATTTGATTTTTTGAGGATTTTCATCAAAATTTGATTTTTGCGGGGTGGTCACGAATTAACCTTCTGTTTGCTCTAGGACGCATATTTAAGGAGATATGGCCAATTTAAGTTTTTCATATGAAAACTTTGATTTTTCGAGGATTTTCATCAAAATTTTGATTTTTTGGGGGTGGTCACGAATAAACCTTCTTTTCGCTCTAGGACGCATATTTAAGGAGATATGGCCAATTTAAGTTTTTCATATGAAAAATTAGATTTTTCGAGGATTTTCATCAAAATTTTGAATTTTCGGGGGTGGTCACGAATTAACCTTCTTTTCGCTCTAGGACGCATATTTAAGGAGATATGGTCAATTTAAGTTTTTCATATGAAAAATTTGATTTTTCGAGGATTTTCATCAAAATTTTGAATTTTGGGGGGTGGTCACGAATTAACCTTCTTTTCGCTCTAGGAGATATGGCCAATTTAAGTTTTTCATATGAAAAATTTGATTTTTCGAGGATTTTCATCAAAATTTTGAATTTGGGGGGTGGTCACGAATTAACCTTCTTTTCGCTCTAGGACGCATATTTAAGGAGATATGGTCAATTTAAGTTTTTCATATGAAAAATTTGATTTTTTGAGGATTTTCATCAAAATTTTGAATTTTGGGGGGTGGTCACGAATTAACCTTCTTTTCGCTCTAGGACGCATATTTAAGGAGATATGGCCAATTTAAGTTTTTCATATAAAAAATTTGATTTTTTGAGGATTTTCATCAAAATTTGATTTTTGCGGGGTGGTCACGAATTAACCTTCTGTTTGCTCTAGGACGCATATTTAAGGAGATATGGCCAATTTAAGTTTTTCATATGAAAACTTTGATTTTTCGAGGATTTTCATCAAAATTTTGATTTTTTGGGGGTGGTCACGAATAAACCTTCTTTTCGCTCTAGGACGCATATTTAAGGAGATATGGCCAATTTAAGTTTTTCATATGAAAAATTAGATTTTTCGAGGATTTTCATCAAAATTTTGAATTTTCGGGGGTGGTCACGAATTAACCTTCTTTTCGCTCTAGGACGCATATTTAAGGAGATATGGTCAATTTAAGTTTTTCATATGAAAAATTTGATTTTTCGAGGATTTTCATCAAAATTTTGAATTTTGGGGGGTGGTCACGAATTAACCTTCTTTTCGCTCTAGGACGCATATTTAAGGAGATATGGTCAATTTAAGTTTTTCATATGAAAAATTTGATTTTTCGAGGATTTTTTGGGGGTGGTCACGAATTAACCTTCTTTTCGCTCTAGGACGCATATTTAAGGAGATATGGCCAATTTAAGTTTTTCATATGAAAAATTTGATTTTTCGAGGATTCTCATCAAAATTTTGAATTTTGGGGGGTGGTCACGAATTAACCTTCTTTTCGCTCTAGGATGCATATTTAAGGAGATATGGCCAATTTAAGTTTTTCATATGAAAAATTTGATTTTTTGAGGATTTTTTAGGGGTGGTCACGAATTAACCTTCTTTTCGCTCTAGGACGCATATTTAAGGAGATATGGCCAATTTAAGTTTTTCATATAAAAAATTTGATTTTTTGAGGATTTTCATCAAAATTTGATTTTTGCGGGGTGGTCACGAATTAACCTTCTTTTCGCTCTAGGACGCATATTTAAGGGATATGGCCAATTTAAGTTTTTCATATAAAAAATTTGATTTTTTGAGGATTTTCATCAAAATTTTGATTTTTTGGAGGTGGTCGCGAATTAACCTTCTTTTCGCTCTAGGACGCATATTTAAGGAGATATGGCCAATTTAACTTTTTCATATGAAAAATTTGAGTTTTCGAGGATTTTCATCAAAATTTTGAATTTTGGGGGGTGGTCACGAATCAACCTTCTTTTCGCTCTAGGATGCATATTTAAGGAGATATGGCCAATTTAAGTTTTTCATATGAAAAATTTGATTTTTTGAGGATTTTCATAAAAATTTTGATTTTTGCGGGGTGGTCACGAATTAACCTTCTTTTCGCTCTAGGACGCATATTTAAGGAGATATGGCCAATTTAAGTTTTTCATATGAAAAATTTGATTTTTCGATGATTTTCATCAAAATTTTGAATTTTGGGGGGTTGTCACGAATTAACCTTCTTTTCGCTCTAGGACGCATATTTAAGGAGATATGGCCAATTTAAGTTTTTCATATGAAAAATTTGATTTTTCGAGGATTTTCACCAACATTTTGATTTTTGGGTGGTGGTCACGAATAAACCTTCTTTTCGCTCTAGGACGCATATTTAAGGAGATATGGCCAATTTAAGTTTTTCATATAAAAAATTTGATTTTTTGAGGATTTTCATCAAAATTTTGACTTTTTGGGGGTGGTCACGAATCAACCTTCTTTTCGCTCTAGGACGCATATTTAAGGAGATATGGCCAATTTAAGTTTTTCCATATCAAAAATTTGATTTTTCGAGGATTTTCATCAAAATTTTGATTTTTGCGGGGTGGTCACGAATTAACCTTCTTTTCGCTCTTGGACGCATATTTAAGGATATATGGCCAATTTAAGTTTTTCATATAAAAAATTTTATTTTTTGAGGATTTTCATCAAAATTTTGATTTTTTGGGGGTGGTCACGAATTAACATTCTTTTCGCTCTAGGACGCATATTTAAGGAGATATGGCCAATTTAAGTTTTTCATATAAAAAATTTGATTTTTCGAGGATTTTCATCAAAATTTTGATTTTTTGGGGGGTGGTCACGAATTAACCTTCTTTTCGCTCTAGGACGCATATTTAAGGAGATATGGCCAATTTAAGTTTTTCATATGAAAAATTTGATTTTTCGAGGATTTTCATCAAAATTTTGAATTTTGGGGGGTGGTCACGAATTAACCTTCTTTTCGCTCTAGGACGCTTATTTAAGGAGATATGGCCAATTTAAGTTTTTCATATGAAAAATTTGATTTTTCGAGGATTTTCATCAAAATTTTGAGTTTTGGGGGGTGGTCACGAATTAACCTTCTTTTCGCTCTAGGACGCATATTTAAGGAGATATGGCCAATTTAAGTTTTTCATATGAAAAATTTGATTTTTCGAGGATTTTCATCAAAATTTTGAATTTTGGGGGGTGGTCACGAATTAACCTTCTTTTCGCTCTAGGACGCATATTTAAGGAGATATGGCCAATTTAAGTTTTCCACATGAAAAATTTGATTTTTCGAGGATTTTCATCAAAATTTTGAATTGGGGGGTGGTCACGAATTAACCTTCTTTTCGCTCTAGGACGCATATTTAAGGAGATATGGCCAATTTAAGTTTTTCATATGAAAAATTTGATTTTTCGAGGATTTTCATCAAAATTTTGATTTTTTGGGGGTGGTCACGAATTAACCTTCTTTTCGCTCTAGGACGCATATTTAAGGAGATATGGCCAATTTAAGTTTTTCATATGAAAAATTTGATTTTTCGAGGATTTTCATCAAAATTTTGATTTTTTGGGGGGTGGTCACGAATTAACCTTCTTTTCGCTCTAGGACGCATATTTAAGGAGATATGGCCAATTTAAGTTTTTCATATAAAAAAATTGATTTTTTGAGGATTTTCATCAAAATCTTCATTTTTTTGGGGGTGGTCACGAATTAACCTTCTTTTCGCTCTAGAACGCATATTTAAGGAGATATGGCCAATTTAAGTTTTTCATATAAAAAATTTGATTTTTTTAGAATTTTTTGGGGGTGGTCACGAATTAACCTGCTTTTCGCTCAAGGACGCATATTTAAGGAGATATGCCCAATTTAAGTTGTTCATATAAAAAATTTGATTTTTTGAGGATTTTCATCAACATTTTGAATTTTGGGGGGTGGTCACGAATTAACCTTCTTTTCGCTCTAGGACTCATATTTAAGGAGATATGGCCAATTTAAGTTTTTCATATGAAAAATTTGATTTTTCGAGGATTTTCATCAAAATTTTGAATTTTGGGGGGTGGTCACGAATTAACCTTCTTTTCGCTCTAGGACGCATATTTAAGGAGATATGGCCAATTTAAGTTTTTCATATGAAAAATTTGATTTTTCGAGGATTTTCATCAAAATTTTGATCTTTGGGGCTGGTCACGAATTAACCTTCTTTTCGCTCTAGGAGATATGGCCAATTTAAGTTTTTCATATGAAAAATTTGATTTTTCGAGGATTTTCATCAAAATTTTGAATTTGGGGGGTGGTCACGAATTAACCTTCTTTTCGCTCTAGGACGCATATTTAAGGAGATATGGTCAATTTAAGTTTTTCATATGAAAAATTTGATTTTTCGAGGATTTTCATCAAAATTTTGAATTTTGGGGGGTGGTCACGAATTAACCTTCTTTTCGCTCTAGGACGCATATTTAAGGAGATATGGCCAATTTAAGTTTTTCATATAAAAAATTTGATTTTTTGAGGATTTTCATCAAAATTTGATTTTTGCGGGGTGGTCACGAATTAACCTTCTGTTTGCTCTAGGACGCATATTTAAGGAGATATGGCCAATTTAAGTTTTTCATATGAAAAATTTGATTTTTCGAGGATTTTCATCAAAATTTTGAATTTTGGGGGGTGGTCACGAATTAACCTTCTTTTCGCTCTAGGATGCATATTTAAGGAGATATGGCCAATTTAAGTTTTTCATATGAAAATTTTGATTTTTTGAGGATTTTCATCAAAATTTTGATTTTTGCGGGGTGGTCACGAATTAACCTTCTTTTCGCTCTAGGACGCATATTTAAGGAGATATGGCCAATTTAAGTTTTTCATATGAAAAATTTGATTTTTCGAGGATTTTCATCAAAATTTTGATTTTTTGGGGGTGGCCACGAATAAACCTTCTTTTCGCTCTAGGACGCATATTTAAGGAGATATGGCCAATTTAAGTTTTTCATATGAAAAATTTGATTTTTTTGAGGATTTTCATCAAAATATTGATTTTTTGGGGGTGGTCACGAATTAACCTTCTTTTCGCTCTAGGACGCATATTTAAGGAGATATGGCCAATTTAAGTTTTTCATATGAAAAATTTGATTTTTCGAGGATTTTCATCAAAATTTTGAATTTGGGGGGGGGGGTGGTCACGAATTAACCTTCTTTTCGGTCTAGGACGCATATTTAAGGAGATATGGCCAATTTAAGTTTTTCATATGAAAAATTTGATTTTTCGAGGATTTTCATCAAAATTTTGAATTTTGGGGGGTGGTCACGAATTAACCTTCTTTTCGCTCTAGGACGCATATTTAAGGAGATATGGCCAATTTAAGTTTTTCATATGAAAAATTTGATTTTTCGAGGATTTTCGTCAAAATTTTGATTTTTGCGGGGTGGTCACGAATCAACCTTCTTTTCGCTCTAGGATGCATATTTAAGGAGATATGGCCAATTTAAGTTTTTCATATGAAAAATTTGATTTTTCGAGAATTTTCATCAAAATTTTGATTTTTGCGGGGTGATCACGAATTAACATTCTTTTCGCTCTAGGACGCATATTTAACGAGATATGGCCAATTTAAGTTTTTCATATGAAAAATTTGATTTTTCGAGGATTTTCATCAAAATTTTGATTTTTTGGGGGTGGTCACGAATAAACCTTCTTTTCGCTCTAGGACGCATATTTAAGGAGATATGGCCAATTTAAGTTTTTCATATGAAAAATTTGATTTTTCGAGGATTCTCATCAAAATTTTGAATTTTGGGGGGTGGTCACGAATTAACCTTCTTTTCGCTCTAGGACGTATATTTAAGGAGATATGGCCAATTTAAGTTTTTCATATGAAAAATTTGATTTTTTGAGGATTTTTTAGGGGTGGTCACGAATTAACCTTCTTTTCGCTCTAGGACGCATATTTAAGGAGATATGGCCAATTTAAGTTTTTCATATAAAAAATTTGATTTTTTGAGGATTTTCATTAAAATTTGATTTTTGCGGGGTGGTCACGAATTAACCTTCTTTTCGCTCTAGGACGCATATTTAAGGGATATGGCCAATTTAAGTTTTTCATATAAAAAATTTGATTTTTTGAGGATTTTCATCAAAATTTTGATTTTTTGGAGGTGGTCGCGAATTAACCTTCTTTTCGCTCTAGGACGCATATTTAAGGAGATATGGCCAATTTAACTTTTTCATATGAAAAATTTGAGTTTTCGAGGATTTTCATCAAAATTTTGAATTTTGGGGGGTGGTCACGAATCAACCTTCTTTTCGCTCTAGGATGCATATTTAAGGAGATATGGCCAATTTAAGTTTTTCATATGAAAAATTTGATTTTTTGAGGATTTTCATAAAAATTTTGATTTTTGCGGGGTGGTCACGAATTAACCTTCTTTTCGCTCTAGGACGCATATTTAAGGAGATATGGCCAATTTAAGTTTTTCATATGAAAAATTTGATTTTTCGATGATTTTCATCAAAATTTTGAATTTTGGGGGGTTGTCACGAATTAACCTTCTTTTCGCTCTAGGACGCATATTTAAGGAGATATGGCCAATTTAAGTTTTTCATATGAAAAATTTGATTTTTCGAGGATTTTCATCAACATTTTGATTTTTGGGTGGTGGTCACGAATAAACCTTCTTTTCGCTCTAGGACGCATATTTAAGGAGATATGGCCAATTTAAGTTTTTCATATAAAAAATTTGATTTTTTGAGGATTTTCATCAAAATTTTGACTTTTTGGGGGTGGTCACGAATCAACCTTCTTTTCGCTCTAGGACGCATATTTAAGGAGATATGGCCAATTTAAGTTTTTCCATATCAAAAATTTGATTTTTCGAGGATTTTCATCAAAATTTTGATTTTTGCGGGGTGGTCACGAATTAACCTTCTTTTCGCTCTAGGACGCATATTTAAGGATATATGGCCAATTTAAGTTTTTCATATAAAAAATTTTATTTTTTGAGGATTTTCATCAAAATTTTGATTTTTTGGGGGTGGTCACGAATTAACATTCTTTTCGCTCTAGGACGCATATTTAAGGAGATATGGCCAATTTAAGTTTTTCATATAAAAAATTTGACTTTTCGAGGATTTTCATCAAAATTTTGATTTTTTGGGGGGTGGTCACGAATTAACCTTCTTTTCGCTCTAGGACGCATTAACCTTCTTTTCGCTCTAGGACGCATATTTAAGGAGATATGGCCAATTTAAGTTGTTCATATGAAAAATTTGATTTTTCGAGGATTTTCATCAAAATTTTGATTTTTTGGGGGTGGCCACGAATAAACCTTCTTTTCGCTCTAGGACGCATATTTAAGGAGATATGGCCAATTTAAGTTTTTCATATGAAAAATTTGATTTTTTTGAGGATTTTCATCAAAATATTGATTTTTTGGGGGTGGTCACGAATTAACCTTCTTTTCGCTCTAGGACGCATATTTAAGGAGATATGGCCAATTTAAGTTTTTCATATGAAAAATTTGATTTTTCGAGGATTTTCATCAAAATTTTGAATTTGGGGGGGGGGGGTGGTCACGAATTAACCTTCTTTTCGGTCTAGGACGCATATTTAAGGAGATATGGCCAATTTAAGTTTTTCATATGAAAAATTTGATTTTTCGAGGATTTTCATCAAAATTTTGAATTTTGGGGGGTGGTCACGAATTAACCTTCTTTTCGCTCTAGGACGCATATTTAAGGAGATATGGCCAATTTAAGTTTTTCATATGAAAAATTTGATTTTTCGAGGATTTTCATCAAAATTTTGATTTTTGCGGGGTGGTCACGAATCAACCTTCTTTTCGCTCTAGGATGCATATTTAAGGAGATATGGCCAATTTAAGTTTTTCATATGAAAAATTTGATTTTTCGAGAATTTTCATCAAAATTTTGATTTTTGCGGGGTGATCACGAATTAACATTCTTTTCGCTCTAGGACGCATATTTAACGAGATATGGCCAATTTAAGTTTTTCATATGAAAAATTTGATTTTTCGAGGATTTTCATCAAAATTTTGATTTTTTGGGGGTGGTCACGAATAAACCTTCTTTTCGCTCTAGGACGCATATTTAAGGAGATATGGCCAATTTAAGTTTTTCATATGAAAAATTTGATTTTTCGAGGATTCTCATCAAAATTTTGAATTTTGGGGGGTGGTCACGAATTAACCTTCTTTTCGCTCTAGGACGTATATTTAAGGAGATATGGCCAATTTAAGTTTTTCATATGAAAAATTGGATTTTTTGAGGATTTTTTAGGGGTGGTCACGAATTAACCTTCTTTTCGCTCTAGGACGCATATTTAAGGAGATATGGCCAATTTAAGTTTTTCATATAAAAAATTTGATTTTTTGAGGATTTTCATCAAAATTTGATTTTTGCGGGGTGGTCACGAATTAACCTTCTTTTCGCTCTAGGACGCATATTTAAGGGATATGGCCAATTTAAGTTTTTCATATAAAAAATTTGATTTTTTGAGGATTTTCATCAAAATTTTGATTTTTTGGAGGTGGTCGCGAATTAACCTTCTTTTCGCTCTAGGACGCATATTTAAGGAGATATGGCCAATTTAACTTTTTCATATGAAAAATTTGAGTTTTCGAGGATTTTCATCAAAATTTTGAATTTTGGGGGGTGGTCACGAATCAACCTTCTTTTCGCTCTAGGATGCATATTTAAGGAGATATGGCCAATTTAAGTTTTTCATATGAAAAATTTGATTTTTTGAGGATTTTCATAAAAATTTTGATTTTTGCGGGGTGGTCACGAATTAACCTTCTTTTCGCTCTAGGACGCATATTTAAGGAGATATGGCCAATTTAAGTTTTTCATATGAAAAATTTGATTTTTCGATGATTTTCATCAAAATTTTGAATTTTGGGGGGTTGTCACGAATTAACCTTCTTTTCGCTCTAGGACGCATATTTAAGGAGATATGGCCAATTTAAGTTTTTCATATGAAAAATTTGATTTTTCGAGGATTTTCATCAACATTTTGATTTTTGGGTGGTGGTCACGAATAAACCTTCTTTTCGCTCTAGGACGCATATTTAAGGAGATATGGCCAATTTAAGTTTTTCATATAAAAAATTTGATTTTTTGAGGATTTTCATCAAAATTTTGACTTTTTGGGGGTGGTCACGAATCAACCTTCTTTTCGCTCTAGGACGCATATTTAAGGAGATATGGCCAATTTAAGTTTTTCCATATCAAAAATTTGATTTTTCGAGGATTTTCATCAAAATTTTGATTTTTGCGGGGTGGTCACGAATTAACCTTCTTTTCGCTCTAGGACGCATATTTAAGGATATATGGCCAATTTAAGTTTTTCATATAAAAAATTTTATTTTTTGAGGATTTTCATCAAAATTTTGATTTTTTGGGGGGTGGTCACGAATTAACCTTCTTTTCGCTCTAGGACGCATATTTAAGGAGATATGGCCAATTTAAGTTTTTCATATGAAAAATTTGATTTTTCGAGGATTTTCATCAAAATTTTGAATTTTGGGGGGTGGTCACGAATTAACCTTCTTTTCGCTCTAGGACGCATATTTAAGGAGATATGGCCAATTTAAGTTTTTCATATGAAAAATTTGATTTTTCGAGGATTTTCATCAAAATTTTGAGTTTTGGGGGGTGGTCACGAATTAACCTTCTTTTCGCTCTAGGACGCATATTTAAGGAGATATGGCCAATTTAAGTTTTTCATATGAAAAATTTGATTTTTCGAGGATTTTCATCAAAATTTTGAATTTTGGGGGGTGGTCACGAATTAACCTTCTTTTCGCTCTAGGACGCATATTTAAGGAGATATGGCCAATTTAAGTTTTCCACATGAAAAATTTGATTTTTCGAGGATTTTCATCAAAATTTTGAATTGGGGGGTGGTCACGAATTAACCTTCTTTTCGCTCTAGGACGCATATTTAAGGAGATATGGCCAATTTAAGTTTTTCATATGAAAAATTTGATTTTTCGAGGATTTTCATCAAAATTTTGATTTTTTGGGGGGTGGTCACGAATTAACCTTCTTTTCGCTCTAGGACGCATATTTAAGGAGATATGGCCAATTTAAGTTTTTCATATAAAAAAATTGATTTTTTGAGGATTTTCATCAAAATCTTCATTTTTTTGGGGGTGGTCACGAATTAACCTTCTTTTCGCTCTAGAACGCATATTTAAGGAGATATGGCCAATTTAAGTTTTTCATATAAAAAATTTTATTTTTTTAGAATTTTTTGGGGGTGGTCACGAATTAACCTGCTTTTCGCTCAAGGACGCATATTTAAGGAGATATGCCCAATTTAAGTTGTTCATATAAAAAATTTGATTTTTTGAGGATTTTCATCAACATTTTGAATTTTGGGGGGTGGTCACGAATTAACCTTCTTTTCGCTCTAGGACTCATATTTAAGGAGATATGGCCAATTTAAGTTTTTCATATGAAAAATATGATTTTTCGAGGATTTTCATCAAAATTTTGAATTTTGGGGGGTGGTCACGAATTAACCTTCTTTTCGCTCTAGGACGCATATTTAAGGAGATATGGCCAATTTAAGTTTTTCATATGAAAAATTTGATTTTTCGAGGATTTTCATCAAAATTTTGATCTTTGGGGCTGGTCACGAATTAACCTTCTTTTCGCTCTAGGAGATATGGCCAATTTAAGTTTTTCATATGAAAAATTTGATTTTTCGAGGATTTTCATCAAAATTTTGAATTTGGGGGGTGGTCACGAATTAACCTTCTTTTCGCTCTAGGACGCATATTTAAGGAGATATGGTCAATTTAAGTTTTTCATATGAAAAATTTGATTTTTCGAGGATTTTCATCAAAATTTTGAATTTTGGGGGGTGGTCACGAATTAACCTTCTTTTCGCTCTAGGACGCATATTTAAGGAGATATGGCCAATTTAAGTTTTTCATATAAAAAATTTGATTTTTTGAGGATTTTCATCAAAATTTGATTTTTGCGGGGTGGTCACGAATTAACCTTCTGTTTGCTCTAGGACGCATATTTAAGGAGATATGGCCAATTTAAGTTTTTCATATGAAAAATTTGATTTTTCGAGGATTTTCATCAAAATTTTGAATTTTGGGGGGTGGTCACGAATTAACCTTCTTTTCGCTCTAGGATGCATATTTAAGGAGATATGGCCAATTTAAGTTTTTCATATGAAAAATTTGATTTTTTGAGGATTTTCATCAAAATTTTGATTTTTGCGGGGTGGTCACGAATTAACCTTCTTTTCGCTCTAGGACGCATATTTAAGGAGATATGGCCAATTTAAGTTTTTCATATGAAAAATGTGATTTTTCGAGGATTTTCATCAAAATTTTGATTTTTTGGGGGTGGCCACGAATAAACCTTCTTTTCGCTCTAGGACGCATATTTAAGGAGATATGGCCAATTTAAGTTTTTCATATGAAAAATTTGATTTTTTTGAGGATTTTCATCAAAATATTGATTTTTTGGGGGTGGTCACGAATTAACCTTCTTTTCGCTCTAGGACGCATATTTAAGGAGATATGGCCAATTTAAGTTTTTCATATGAAAAATTTGATTTTTCGAGGATTTTCATCAAAATTTTGAATTTGGGGGGGGGGGGGTGGTCACGAATTAACCTTCTTTTCGGTCTAGGACGCATATTTAAGGAGATATGGCCAATTTAAGTTTTTCATATGAAAAATTTGATTTTTCGAGGATTTTCATCAAAATTTTGAATTTTGGGGGGTGGTCACGAATTAACCTTCTTTTCGCTCTAGGACGCATATTTAAGGAGATATGGCCAATTTAAGTTTTTCATATGAAAAATTTGATTTTTCGAGGATTTTCATCAAAATTTTGATTTTTGCGGGGTGGTCACGAATCAACCTTCTTTTCGCTCTAGGATGCATATTTAAGGAGATATGGCCAATTTAAGTTTTTCATATGAAAAATTTGATTTTTCGAGAATTTTCATCAAAATTTTGATTTTTGCGGGGTGATCACGAATTAACATTCTTTTCGCTCTAGGACGCATATTTAACGAGATATGGCCAATTTAAGTTTTTCATATGAAAAATTTGATTTTTCGAGGATTTTCATCAAAATTTTGATTTTTTGGGGGTGGTCACGAATAAACCTTCTTTTCGCTCTAGGACGCATATTTAAGGAGATATGGCCAATTTAAGTTTTTCATATGAAAAATTAGATTTTTCGAGGATTTTCATCAAAATTTTGAATTTTCGGGGGTGGTCACGAATTAACCTTCTTTTCGCTCTAGGACGCATATTTAAGGAGATATGGTCAATTTAAGTTTTTCATATGAAAAATTTGATTTTTCGAGGATTTTCATAAAAATTTTGAATTTTGGGGGGTGGTCACGAATTAACCTTCTTTTCGCTCTAGGACGCATATTTAAGGAGATATGGCCAATTTAAGTTTTTCATATAAAAAATTTGATTTTTTGGGGGTGGTCACGAATTAACCTTCTTTTCGCTCTAGGACGCATATTTAAGGAGATATGGCCAATTTAAGTTTTTCATATGAAAAATTTGATTTTTCGATGATTTTCATCAAAATTTTGAATTTTGGGGGGTGGTCACGAATTAACCTTCTTTTCGCTCTAGGACGCATATTTAAGGAGATATGGTCAATTTAAGTTTTTCATATGAAAAATTTGATTTTTCGAGGATTTTCATCAAAATTTTGAATTTTGGTGGGTGGTCACGAATTAACTTTCTTTTCGCTCTAGGACGCATATTTAAGGAGATATGGCCAATTTAAGTTTTTCATATGAAAAATTTGATTTTTCGAGGATTTTCATCAAAATTTTGATTTTTGGGGGGTGGTCACGAATTAACCTTCTTTTCGCTCTAGGACGCATATTTAAGGAGATATGGCCAATTAAAGTTTTTCATATGAAAAATTTGATTTTTCGAGGATTTTCATCAAAATTTTGAATTTTGGGGGGTGGTCACGAATTAACCTTCTTTCGCTCTAGGACGCATATTTAAGGAGATATGGCCAATTTAAGTTTTTCATATGAAAAATTTGATTTTTCGAGGATTTTCATCAAAATTTTGAATTTGGGGGGGGGGGGGTGGTCACGAATTAACCTTCTTTCCGCTCTAGGACGCATATTTAAGGAGATATGGCCAATTTAAGTTTTTCATATGAAAAATTTGATTTTTCGAGGATTTTCATCAAAATTTTGAATTTTGGGGGGTGGTCACGAATTAACCTTCTTTTCGCTCTAGGACGCATATTTAAGGAGATATGGCCAATTAAAGTTTTTCATATGAAAAATTTGATTTTTCGAGGATTTTCATCAAAATTTTGAATTTTGGGGGGTGGTCACGAATTAACCTTCTTTTCGCTCTAGGACGCATATTTAAGGAGATATGGCCAATTTAAGTTTTTCATATGAAAAATTTGATTTTTCGAGGATTTTCATCAAAATTTTGATTTTTGGGGGGTGGTCACGAATTAACCTTCTTTTCGCTCTAGGACGCATATTTAAGGAGATATGGCCAATTTAAGTTTTTCATATGAAAAATTTGATTTTTCGAGGATTTTCAACAAAATTTTGAATTTTGGGGGGTGGTCACGAATTAACCTTCTTTTCGCTCTAGGACGCATTTTTAAGGAGATATGGCCAATTTAAGTTTTTCATATGAAAAATTTGATTTTTCGAGGATTTTCATCAAAATTTTGATTTTTGGGGGGTGGTCACGAATTAACCTTCTTTTCGCTCTAGGACGCATATTTAAGGAGATATGGCCAATTTAAGTTTTTCATATGAAAAATTTGATTTTTCGAGGATTTTCAACAAAATTTTGAATTTTGGGGGGTGGTCACGAATTAACCTTCTTTTCGCTCTAGGACGCATTTTTAAGGAGATATGGCCAATTTAAGTTTTTCATATGAAAAATTTTATTTTTCGAGGATTTTCATCAAAATTTTGAATTTTGGGGGGTGGTCACGAATTAACATTCTTTTCGCTCTAGGACGCATATTTAAGGAGATATGGCCAAGTTTTTCATATGAAAAATTTGATTTTTCGAGGATTTTCATCAAAATTTTGAATTTTGGGGGGTGGTCACGAATTAACCTTCTTTTCGCTCTAGGACGCATATTTAAGGAGATATGTCCAATTTAAGTTTTTAATATGAAAAATTTGATTTTTCGAGGATTTTCATCAAAATTTTGAATTTTGGGGGTGGTCACGAATTAACCTTCTTTTCGCTCCTGGACGCATATTTAAGGAGATATGGCCAATTTAAGTTTTTCATATGAAAAATTTGATTTTTCGAGGATTTTCATCAAAATTTTAATTTTTGGGGGGTGGTCACGAATTAACCTTCTTTTCGCTCTAGGACGCATATTTAAGGAGATATGGCCAATTTAAGTTTTTCATATGAAAAATTTGATTTTTTGAGGATTTTTTGGGGGTGGTCACGAATTAACCTTCTTTTCGCTCTAGGACGCATATTTAAGGAGATATGGCCAATTTAAGTTTTTCATATGAAAAATTTGATTTTTCGAGGATTTTCATCAAAATTTTGAATTTGGGGGGGGGGTGGTCACGAATTAACCTTCTTTTCGCTCTAGGACGCATATTTAAGGAGATATGGCCAATTTAAGTTTGTCATATGAAAAATTTGATTTTTCGAGGATTTTCATCAAAATTTTGATTTTTGCGGGGTGGTCACGAATTAACCTTCTTTTCGCTCTAGGACGCATATTTAAGGAGATATGGCCAATTTAAGTTTTTCATATGAAAAATTTGATTTTTCGATGATTTTCATCAAAATTTTGAATTTTGGGGGGTGGTCACGAATTAACCTTCTTTTCGCTCTAGGACGCATATTTAAGGAGATATGGCCAATTTAAGTTTTTCATATGAAAAATTTGATTTTTCGAGGATTTTCATCAAAATTTTGATTTTTGGGGGGTGGTCACGAATTAACCTTCTTTTCGCTCTAGGACGCATATTTAAGGAGATATGGCCAATTTAAGTTTTTCATATGAAAAATATGATTTTTCGAGGATTTTCATCAAAATTTTGAATTTTGGGGGGTGGTCACGAATTAACCTTCTTTTCGCTCTAGGACGCATATTTAAGGAGATATGGCCAATTTAAGTTTTTCATATGAAAAATTTGATTTTTCGAGGATTTTCATCAAAATTTTGAATTTTGGGGGGTGGTCACGAATTAACCTTCTTTTCGCTCTAGGACGCATATTTAAGGAGATATGGCCAATTTAAGTTTTTCATATGAAAAATTTGATTTTGCGAGGATTTTCATCAAAATTTTGAATTTTGGGGGTGGTCACGAATTAACCTTCTTTTCGCTCTAGGACGCATATTTAAGGAGATATGGCCAATTTAAGTTTTTCATATGAAAAATTTGATTTTGCGAGGATTTTCATCAAAATTTTGAATTTTGGGGGTGGTCACGAATTAACCTTCTTTTCGCTCTAGGACGCATATTTAAGGAGATATGGCCAATTTAAGCTTTTCATATGAAAAATTTGATTTTTCGAGGATTTTCATCAAAATTTTGAATTTTGGGGGGTGGTCACGAATTAACCTTCTTTTCGCTCTAGGACGCATATTTAAGGAGATATGTCCAATTTAAGTTTTTAATATGAAAAATTTGATTTTTCGAGGATTTTCATCAAAATTTTGAATTTGGGGGATGGTCACGAATTAACCTTCTTTTCGCTCTAGGACGCATATTTAAGGAGATATGGCCAATTTAAGTTTTTCATATGAAAAATTTGATTTTTAGAGGATTTTCATCAAAATTTTGAATTTTGGGGGTGGTCACGAATTAACCTTTTTTTCGCTCCTGGACGCATATTTAAGGAGATATGGCCAATTTAAGTTTTTCATATGAAAAATTTGATTTTTCGAGGATTTTAATCAAAGCTTTAATTTTTGGGGGGTGGTCACGAATTAACCTTCTTTTCGCTCTAGGACGCATATTTAAGGAGATATGGCCAATTTAAGTTTTTCATATGAAAAATTTGATTTTTCGAGGATTTTCATCAAAATTTTGATTTTTGGGGGGTGGTCACGAATTAACTTTATTTTCGCTCTAGAACGCATATTTAAGGAGATATGGCCAATTTAAGTTTTTCATGTGAAAAATTTGATTTTTTTGAAGATTTTCATCAAAATTTTGAATTTTTGGGGGTGGTGACGAATTAACCTTCTTTTCGCTCTAGGACGCATATTTAAGGAGATATGGCCAATTTAAGTTTTTCATATGAAAAATTTGATTTTTCGAGGTTTTTCATAAAAATTTTGATTTTTGGGGGGTGGTTACGAATTAACCTTCTTTTCGCTCTAGGACGCATATTTAAGGAGATATGGCCAATTTAAGTTTTTCATATGAAAAATTTGATTTTTCGAGGTTTTTCATAAAAATTTTGATTTTTGGGGGGTGGTTACGAATTAACCTTCTTTTCGCTCTAGGACGCATATTTAAGGAGATATGGCCAATTTAAGTTTTTCATATAAAAAATTTGATTTTTTGAAGATTTTCATCAAAATTTTGAATGTTGGGGGTGGTCACGAATTAATCTTCTTTTTGCTCTAGGACGCATATTTAAGGAGATATGAGCGAAAGAAGTTTTTCATATAAAAAGTTCAATTTTTTTTGATTTGGGTGGATTTTTCAATTTTTTGAGGGTGTTCACCAATTATCGTCCTTTTCGCTCTAGGACGCTTAGTTTAGGAGATATGGCCAAAAGAAGTTTTTCATATAAAAATTTAAATTTTTTTAGGTTTTGCGTGGACTTTTATTTTTTTGGAGAGTGGTCACGAATTATCGTCCTTTTTGCTCTAGGACGCTTAATTTAGGAGATATGGCCAAAAGAAGTTTTTCATATAAAAATTTAATTCATTTTTTGGAGGGTGGTTACGAATTATCGTCCTTTTCGCTCTAGGACGCTTAGTTTTCTCTAGGACGCATATTTAAGGAGATATGGCGAAAATAAGTTTTTCATATAAAAATTTAATTTTTGTTAGGTTTTGGATGGATTGTTAAATTTTTTGAGGGTGGTCACGAATTATTGTCCTTTTCGCTCTAGGACGCTTAGTTTAGGAGATATGGCCATAAGAAGTTTTTCATATAAAAATTTCAATTTTTTTAGGATTTGGGTAGGTTTTTAAATTTTTGGAGGGTAGCCACGAAATATCGTCCTTTTCGCTTTAGGACGCTTAGTTTAGGAGATATGGTCATAAGAAGTTTTTCATATAAAAATTTAAATTTTTTTTGGATTTGGGTGGATTTTTCAATTTTTTGAGGGTGGTCACGAATTATCATGCTTTTCGCTCTAGGACGCTTAGTTTAGGAGATATGGCCAAAAGAAGTTTTTCATATAAAAATTTCAATTTTTTTAGGATTTGGGTGGATTTTTAAATTTTTTGAGGGTGGTCACGAATTATTGTCCTTTTCGCTCCAGGACGCATATTTAAGGAGATATGGCCAAAAGAAGTTTTTCATATAAAAATTTCAATTTTTGTAGGTTTTGGGTGGACTTTTTATTTTTTGGAGGATGGTCACGAATTATTGTCCTTTTCGCTCTAGGACGCTTAGTTTAGGAGGCCAATTTTTTGCTCCGATTTAGTTGAAATTTTGCACAGGGAGTAGAATTAGCATTGTAGCTATGCGTGCCAAATTTGGTTTAAATCGGTTCAGATTAAATATATCTCCCATATATAGCTTTCGCCCGATTTACACTCATATGACCACAGAGGCCAATTTTTAAGTCCGATTTAGTTGAAATTTTGCACAGGGAGTAGAATTAGCATTTTTGCTATGCGTGCCAAATTTGGTTGAAATCGGTTCAGATTTAGATATAGCTCCCATATATATGTTTTTCTGATTTCGACAAAAATGGTTAAAATACCAACTTTTTCCTTGTAAAATCGCCACTGCTTAGTCGAAAAGTTGCAAAAATGACTCTAATTTGCCTAAACTTCTAATACATATATATCGAGCGATAAATTCTAATACATATATATCGAGCGATAAATAAACTTTTGCGCAGTTTCCTTAAAATTGCTTCAGATTTAAATGTTTTCCATATTTTTTTTACTAACATTGTGTTCCACCCTAGTGCATTAGCCGACTTAAATTTTGAGTCTATAGATTTTGTAGAAGTCTATCAAAATCTGTTCAAATCGAGTGATATTTAAATGTATGTATTTGGGACAAACCTTTATATATAGAACCCAACGGATGTGATATGGTATCGAAAATTTAGATCTACAAAGTGGTGCAGGGTATAATATAGTCGGCCGCCCGACTTTTCTTACTTGTTTTTACTAACATTGTGTTCCACCTCAGCGCATTAGCCGACTTAAATGTAAAATCTATAAGTATTGCAGAACTCTGTACAGATCTGCTCAGATATACAGAATATATGTGTATGGATTCATATAGCATCCAACACATTGGACGGATTTGAATGGTATCGAAAATGTGGACTTGGCCCCGCTCGACTTTAGACTTTCCTTACTTGTTTTATTTGTTTTTTGTTTTTATGAAAAAAATTAATTTTCTTAATGAAACAATGTTAAATTTTAGGCAACAACAAAAAAATTACATTTTCCCCTTTATGGAAATTTATTTCGTGCACTTAATTTATCTTTATTTGCTTTTTAATGCTACGTCAATACTTATACGTATACGCGTTTGGTTCGATAAACGAAAAGTATGAAACTACCACCGTAAATGGTATGATCTCCTCAGTAGCCAATTTCCTATCTTCCTAAAGTTTATTGTCTTTGATTCTCTTTCAACACGTTATTTACTTCCAACAATAATATTTCAAGCCTGTATGTATATAGCGGATTATTCAATAAATGAAAACTTCCTTGTGAATTTGACTTTTGACTTCTTCTTCGGAAAGGCTTTCCTATCGTCTGGTGTCAATAAAAATAAAATCTGTTAAAATAAAGACTGTTCATGTATTTTGCGTTCCCTATTTCGGAACAAATCGGTTCAGATTAGGATATAGCATCCATCTATATTTAACACCGAATTGGCCATAATTAATGTGTCTATCAAACGATCCTTTTAACATTTGTATCATCCGAATATTTTGTGAATCTCGTAAAACTTGCAAACTAGCAGACAAATCGGTCCAGGTTTAGTTATAACTCTCACTTTTTCGCCCGATATGCACTTAAATGGCCCCAGAGCCCAGAGTTTCTCATTGATTGGTTTCAAATTCAGCATTAGATAGCCCCACTCAAATTGGTTTTTTTTTTAATGTGCATCATTCAAATTTTAGAACTTTTGTATGAGGTAGAATAATAGGACATAAAATACATTAAAAAAAATTCAAAGAGATTTACATATTAAATGAAACCTTATAGCAATTTATGCTTCTTTGGCTCAGAATCAATACCAAAGTCGTTGTAGTAAATAATCAAATTTTTGGGACTGGGCAAACTTTTTCTTCAGTGTGGTGTTACATATTTAACACTCAATGCAATACCATAATAATGTAGTGTAGTGAAAATTGTATGATTTTATCGAAATCTTATTTAGTTGTGAATATTGAAAAATTTAGTTCTCACATACATTTCAAAAGTTCTAGGGCCAAAATTCCTTTGGTGTCTGTATTGTTTTTAGCTTTCCACGTCCTTGGCCACAAAGTAGATATGAACAATGAGAATGTTCTCTAGATTGTTGCTTTGTATTCCTTATCACAAAATTGAAACTATAAGCCTGTTGTTTGACTGTTGTTTACACCTTCGTACTTTCGACTTACATTAGGCTTTATAACTCAATGCCTATTCGAATGTTCCACTAGCCTGAGTAAGGATAATGTCAATAACTGGGTGTTGGTCTTTCTATTATGTGGCAAACGTTGGAAACTTCTATTTGCCCTCAATTCACACTGGGTGTTGCTGATTTTTCATTATTTCACATTGTTCTCGAGTCGAACAATACTTCATGGTTTCGCTTTTGTTTTGATTTGTGGTATAAAAGGGTTAATTGCATAGTAATATCGAGAATTGCATAGTAACCTATAAAAGAATTTTGAAAAAATAATGAACTGATAATAAAAGAAAATCGAATTTTGTTGTACCTCTATGGTACTGCCCGTAGATGGTAGGGTAGAGGGTTAATTGCATAAAAGGGTTAATTGCATAGTAACATCGAGAATTGCATAGTAACCTATAAAAGAATTTTGAAAAAATAATGAACTGATAATAAAAGAAAATCGAATTTTGTTGTACCTCTATGGTACTGCCCGTAGATGGTAGGGTAGAGGGTTCAAAATGATCTAATATCTATGTTGAAAATTGTATGTGTGGTAGATCTAGTCAGGCCATTATATTTTATTGTAACCCTACACTCAAAAAAAGTTTACTTGGATCCAAAGATTTTTGGTATTGATTCCAAGCCAAAGATGCGGCTTCTTTAAAATAAAGACATATTTAATGACCTGTCTGGCCTTAAATCTAGGATCAATAAAATTAAAATTAGGATTCAGATCTCATTTATCAAATTTCGCGGGTTTTTAATAAAGGTACTCACGTACAAACAATTTCCACTTTAAAAATCCAAATTATAACGGATTATAACTTCAAAGCAAAAAATGGTTTCTTAATTCCAAAAAAACTTTAAACCAAATACGCTACATCATCAAAATAAGTCTTAGCCTTTATTTGAAGCATTTTTATCTTAAATCTAAAATTTCAATATTTCAGTTAATTTGAGGACAGTTTCTTTAAATCAAAAATGTGTTTCTTTACATTAAGGAATCTTAGCCTTAGTTCGAAGACATGCGACTTTAACGAGGGACGCAAATTTACAAAATTTGTGTCCTAAATTTAACGAAAACAAATCTTGAAGCAAAGATTATAAACTTTGAAATTTGTCCTTAATATTTTGTAAATTTCGCATCCTCAAATTTAGGTTGCGTAGTCTTTAATATCACGTAAATATTTTTTAGTGTAGATTAAGTGATTGGTGGAAATCTTAAATGGGCTTTCTATAATGCTACAAAAATCGTTGCATGCTTTATATTGAACCCTTTTAAGCCTCGTTTTTAACCCCTAAGGTTTCCAACAAAGATTCTCATAACCAAATAATTTTGATGGTAATTGATTTAAAAATTGGAAAACAATCATTATTAAACGAGAAGTCGATTACTTTTGCATGGACATGTCTTATGACGGTAGTACATGTCTTATGACCGTGGACATGTCTTATGACGGAAGTACATTTCTTGAACATTACCAGAAGCTACATTGTGTGCCTGGAGAAGGATACGAAACAAGTATAACCTCCTCAGACGTCCTTTATAGCACACAAAAATTGTGATTTTAAAAACTATTCGCAACTAAGAGGAATAGAACTCATACTGGAGGTTATACAGGTTTTACAGTCAAGCATGTCATACCCTAGGCTACGACATGAAACTACTGCATACAGTTATTACCTAAATACCCAGCAAAATATGGGTAAGTGAAAACCCGCTTACAAAGAGCACTTATGCCATACCTCCAGCTTTAATATGTGTTCGGTAATACTGACGTACCATCACAAGACGTTTTCAGTTACCATACATATGATTTCCGTGGGTACTACCACGTAGCATATAGATTTGTAGTTTTTATACCCTCCACCATAGGATGGGGGTATATTAACTTTGTCATTCCGTTTGTAACACATCGAAATATTGCTCAAAGACCCCATAAAATATATATATTCTGGGTCGTGGTGAAATTCTGAGTCGATCTGAGCATGTCCGTCCGTCCGTCTGTTGAAATCACGCTAACTTCCGAACGAAACAAGCTATCGACTTGAAACTTGGCACAAGTAGTTGTTATTGATGTAGGTCGGATGGTATTGCAAATGGGCCATATCGGCCAACTTTAACGTATAGCCTCCATATAAACGGACCCCAAATTTAGCTTGCAGAGCCTATAAGAGAAGCATATTTCATCCGATCAGGCTGAAATTTGGTACATGGTGTTGGTATATGGTCCTTAACATCCTTGCAAAAATTGGTCCACATCGGTCCATAATTATATATAGCCCCCATATAAACCGATCCCCAGATTTGGCTTGCGAAGCCTCAAAAAGAAGCAAATTTCATCCGATCCGGCTGAAATTTGTTACATGGTATAAGTATATATGGTCTCTAACTACCATGCAAAAATTGGTCCATATCGGTCAATAATTATATATAGCCCCCATATAAACCGGTCCCCAGATTTGAACTCCGGAGCCTCTTAGAGGAGCAAATTTCATCCGATCCGGCTGAAATTTGGTACATGGTATTAGTATATAGTCTCTAATAACCATGTAAAAATTGGTCCATATTGGTCCATAATTATATATAGCCCCCATATAAACCGATCCCCAGATTTGAACTCCGGAGCCTCTTGGAGGAGCAAAATTCATTCGATCTGGTTCAAATTTGCAACGTGGTGTTAGTGTAAGGCCGCTAATAACCATGCCAAAATTGGTCCATATCGGTCTATAGTTATATATAGCCGATCCCCAATCACACAAAAATTGGTCCATATCGGTTCATAATCATGGTTGCCATTCGAGTCAAAAATAATCTAGCAAAATTTTATTTCTATAGAAAATTTTGTCAAATTTTATTTCTATAGAAAATTTTGGCAAAATTTTATTTCTATAGAAAATGTTGTCAAAATTTTAATTCTATAGAGAATGTTGTCAAAATTTTAAATCTTTTGAAAATTTTGTCAAATTTTTATTTCTATAGAAAATTTTGTCAAAATGTTATTTCTATAGAAAATTTTGTTAAAATCGTATTTCTACAAAAAATTTTGTCCAAATTTTACTTCTATAGAAAATGTTGTCAATTTTTTTTTTTCTACAGAAAATTTTGTCAAACTTAATTATATAAAGGGTGATTCTTTTGAGGTTAGGATTTTCATGCATTAGTATTTGACAGATCACGTGGGATTTCAGACATGGTGTCAAAGAGAAAGATGCTCAGTATGCTTTGACATTTCATCATGAATAGACTTACGATCTGCCACAACGTCGAATTTTCAGTGAATGGGCCCTAGAAAAGTTGGCAGAAAATCCGCTTTTTTATCGACAAATTTTGTTCAGCGATGAGGCTCATTTCTGGTTGAATGGCTACGTAAATAAGCAAAATTGCCGCATTTGGAGTGAAGAGCAACCAGAAGCCGTTCAAGAACTGCCCATGCATCCCGAAAAATGCACTGTTTGGTGTGGTTTGTACGCTGGTGGAATCATTGGACCGTATTTTTTCAAAGATGCTGTTGGACGCAACGTTACGGTGAATGGCGATCGCTATCGTTCGATGCTAACAAACTTTTTGTTGCCAAAACTGGAAGAACTGAACTTGGTTGACATGTGGTTTCAACAAGATGGCGCTACATGCCACACAGCTCGCGATTCTATGGCCATTTTGAGGGAAAACTTCGGAGAACAATTCATCTCAAGAAATGGACCGGTAAGTTGGCCACCAAGATCATGCGATTTGACGCCTTTAGACTATTTTTTGTGGGGCTACGTCAAGTCTAAAGTCTACAGAAATAAGCCAGCAACTATTCCAGCTTTGGAAGACAACATTTCCGAAGAAATTCGGGCTATTCCGGCCGAAATGCTCGAAAAAGTTGCCCAAAATTGGACTTTCCGAATGGACCACCTAAGACGCAGCCGCGGTCAACATTTAAATGAAATTATCTTCAAAAAGTAAATGTCATGGACCAATCTAACGTTTCAAATAAAGAACCGATGAGATTTTGCAAATTTTATGCGTTTTTTTTTAAAAAAAGTTATCAAGCTCTTAACAAATCACCCTTTATGTATTTACCCAAGTAATTCAATTGTGGATGACAGTCTTTCGTAGAAGTTTCTACGCAATCCATGGTGGAGGGTACATAAGATTCGGCCTGGCCGAACTTACGGCCGTATATACTTGTTTACTTCTTGCAAACCACTTCATTTGCTCACATATCGTGCGTTAAGCTTTTGACAATGCTGCAATAGACATGTCATTGCAAAAAATGCGATATGGACCAAATTTTGTGTGATTGGGTATCGGTTTATCTGGGGGCTATATATAACTATAGACTGAAATGGACCAAGTTTGGCATGGATGTTAGCGACCATATACTAGCACAATGTAGCAAATTTCAACCGATTCGGATGATTCCGCTCCAGAGGTCAAATCTGGGGTTCGGTTTATATGGGGGCTATATATAATTACGGACCGATATGGACCAGTTTTTGCACGGTTGTTAGAGACCATATATGAACACCACGTACAAAACTTCAGACGGATTGAATGAATTTTGCTCCTCCAAGAGGCTCCAGACGTCAAATCTGGCAATTGGTTTAGATGGGGGCTATATATAATTATGGACATAGCTAGATCGACTCAGAATTTCACCACGACCAAGAGTAAATATACTTATATATATTCTTTTTTTACGTATAGCTTAAATTTTTACAAAGAAAATAAGCCCTTACTTAACAAAATCTTACAACAAATAGCGGACTTATATTTTTTTTGGTAAAAGACCGAAAAGATCAAATAGGTCAAAGAAGACGAAAGATATGCTCAAAATTGTAAGTGTACCTCCAAAAATTAAAAAAAAAGTTCAAAAAATTGTATCTCGAAAACCAATCGACAGGAATTTTTTTAAAACTCATTTTCGTGTTTAGTAGGTCAAAATCAATGAGAAAAATTGTGCTAGAACCAATTCACAAAACGACTGTTGGCTAGTGTAATTATATATAGCCCCCATATAAACCGATCTCCAGATTTGACCTCCGGAGCCCTTTGGAAGAGCAAAATTTACCTGATCCGGATGAAAGTTGGTACGTGGTGTTAGTATATGGTCTGTAACCACCATGCAAAAATTGCTCCACACCGGTCTTAATTATATATAACCCCTACTTAAACCGATCTCCATATTCTCCGGAGCTGTTTCCGACCAAAATTGGTCCATACGGTCTATAGTTATACATAGCCGAACCCCAAAAATAATCTAGCAAAATCTTATTTCTGTAGAAAATTTTGTTAAAATTTCTATACTAATAAAATTAAAATCTTATTAGTATAGAAAATTTTGTCAACATACACACAAAACATTTTTTTCTGGTTCAATCACGATATTAATTGATCCAATTAATTTTTTAATTGAAATGTCTTCAATCACAGAAATGATAGTATCGATTAAAAAATTAATTGAAGGTCAATTAAAAAATTAATTGATCCAATTAAAAAAATTAATTGATACTATTAATTTTTGTGATTGATTTTTGTTTCAATTAAAAAATTTGTTGAATCAATTAAATTTGAATTGAATATTTTTTAAAACTCAATTAAAATTTTAATTGTAAAAATTTTCGTGATATTTTTTTCTGTGTACATTTTATTACTATACCCAACAAAATTTGTGATTACTGGTGGTACCTTCAACTTTTGTGGAAGTGGAAAATCTTTCTCAGACTCAGCCTTTCTCACATCATTGTTGGTGTTGTTGCCATCAATCCCTGTAGTTGCTTTCTTCGCCGTTTTGTGGGTTGTTGAAACTTCGTTTGGCCTAATTTGAAATTGCTGCATTGTTGTTGTTGGGTGTAATTTGAATTCGATTATTCCTATTCCTTTGGGTACAAAAACGAATAATTCAGCTCATATTTAAGTGGGAAGAATTCCTCAGTCCTTCATTGGATTTTATTTCTATAGAAAATTTTCTCAAAATTTTATTTCTATAGAAAATTTTGTCAAAATTTTATTTCTATAGAAAATTTAGTCAAACTGAATTATGTACGTATTTAATCGGCCTTTTTTGTTTAATAAATACTCCGTATGAACTAACTTACAATTGAGGAGACGGTGTTAAGAAATTTTGCCATCGGCAAGTGTTACCGCAACCCAAGTAATTGGATTGTGGATGACAGTCTTTAGTACAAGTTTCTATGCAATCCATGGTGGAGAGTACATAAGATTCGGCCTGGCCGAACTTATGGCCGTATATACTTGTTTCTGTTTACGTACTTCTTCCAATCACCTAACCTGCACATTCCATTTCTTTCCTATTTAATAACCCGTTTGAGGAACTTCCCTATTTTGCAATTATATTGCATTGCCATTGTAAGATGCGACTATTGTTCCATTGCCATCTAGTTACGCCGCCCAGGTATATCGTTCTAATAGTGTCACATCAACTGCAACTGGTGTAAAGCTCTGAAGTCATTGTCACAGATACATGAATCATTCTTCCATCAGGGATAATGACATATGTACACAGGCTTTTTCTGTGAAACTTCACCTTTCGAATTGGCTATGCTGGAAGGCAATTTTTCATTTCTGTTTTATAGTGGGAAAAAATAGTGAATGGTTAATAAAAGTCCTAAAGTTTGTATCTCAACTGAGGTTTAATTAACGCATATCCCTGAAAGCAATCAATGTTGCGACACATTGTGTCGCCATTGTAAATTGGCGTTTTTCCAGAAGGCCGTTAACCATTGGTTTATATGAAATTGAACGGGAAATATTCATGTAAATATTGTCAGTAGTTTGTGCTTTAGCGAAAAGTGGGTGGTTGTTCGATTAGTTTTTTGAAGTTTTTCTTCATTCTGACCACAGCATTTAGAGCTAATTTTGATTCATGATTAATAGAAGAGGTTAGGGTCTATTCAGACCACTGTACATAAACACAATTGTGGCATTTCTAGTAATTAGAGAGGTGCACTAAAACATAGGTTAGGTTAGGTTAGGTTAAAGTGGCAGCCCGATTAAGATTCAGGCTCACTTAGACTATTCAGTCCATTGTGATACCACATTAACTAAAAGTACCTATTACATATGGGCACTTCTAGTTTTAACCGCTGAACCTTCTTGATTATTTTTCTTTGTTGAACCAACCAGATTGTTCCAAACACATTAGCAGACTGCTTAAGTTAACGTTTTCCAGATCCGCCAGTAATCTGAAGCTATATGCTCCTAAAAGTTGCTTGCGCTTTACACAAAATGCAGGACACTCACACAAGAGGTGTTTAATTAATTCTTTTTCCTCCGCATCATGACAGCTCATACAATAGTCATTATACTTCGCGCCAATAGTTTTTGCAAAATCGCCTATCAGGCAGCGACCCGTTATAGCAGATATCAGGAGTGATATCTGACGTCTCGAGAACATTAGCATATCTAGTGTGCGGTTTAAGTTGAAATGGGGCCATATTTGCTTGGTGTCGTTACAACCCTTGCAATTCTCCCATCGAACATTTGCCATCCTAACAGCCTTCTCACGCAGCATGAGCTTGCAGGTAGCTAGGGGCATACCAACAAATTCCAGTTCCCCTGGAATATGTAAGGTAGTCCCTAGCCTTTGCCAACTCATCCGCTTCGCAGTTCCCCGGTATGTTCCTATGGCCAGGCACCCATATTAGGTGAATATTGTACTGCTCAGCCATCTCATTGAGAGATTTGCGGCAGTCGATGGCCGTTTTCGAGTTGAGGAACACAGAGTCCAAGGATTTTATTGCAGGTTGACTGTCTGAGTATATATTAATGCCAATATTTGTTGGAACATTACTTCTCAGCCAATTCGCCACCTCTCTTATTGCTAATATTTCAGCCTGAAAAACACTACAGTGATTAGGTAATCTTTTCGCTATTCGAATTTCCATATCTTTAGAATATACTCCGAACCCCACTTGTCCATTCAATTTGGAGCCATCAGTATAGAAATCTATATATCTTTTATTCCCCGGGGTCTGTGTACACCACGCCTCACTGTTGGGAATTAGAGTTTCAAACTTTTTGTCGAAAAGTGGTTTGCCAGGGTATAATCCACTACGTTAGGCACATCTGGCATTATTTTGAGGACCGAACTATGACCGTACATTTTTTCCGACCACAGCGATAGCTCGCGCAACCGCACAGCCGTTGTTGCAGCTGACTGTTTGGCCAAAATGTCTAAAGGCAATAGATGTAGCATGACATTAAGGGAGTCTGTTCCTGTCTTACTAAATGCGCCTGAGATACATAAGCTCGCCATACGCTGAACTTTATCTAAACAAGTCGGTTTCTGAAGTGCCGGCCACCAGACTACAACACCATATAGCATTATAGGTCTAACTACTGCAGTGTGTAGCCAATGCACAATTTTTGGTTTTAGTCCTCACTTTTTCCCTATTGCCTTTTTGCACGAGTACAAAGCTACCGTGGCTTTTCTCGCCCTCTCTTCAATATTAAGCCTAAAATTCAGCTTCCTGTCCAAAATAACGCCAAGGTATTTTGCACACTCACCAAAGGGAATTTCAGTACCCCCTAAGGAAATGGGCCTAACCGTGGGAGTTTTACGATCTTTGCAGTACATGACTAGTTCTGTCTTTGCTGGATTTACACCAAGACCATTATCTTTCGCCCATTTCTCAGTCATCCGGAGAGCTCTCTGTATAATATCTCTGATTGTGGATGGGAATTTTCCCCTGACTGCTAGCGCCACATCATCTGCGTATGCCACCACTTTTATCCTTTCTTTTTCTAGGGAAACCAGAAGGTTGTTTATAGCAACATTCCAAAGAAGAGGTGATAGAACTCCTCCTTGGGGAGTGCCTCTGTTCACATACCTTTGTATGTTTGCTTGCCCTAGTGTGGCTGAAATACGTCTCTTTATTAGAAGTTCGTCTAACAGCCTAAGTATACCTGGATCAACATTCAGAGTTGTCAGTCCATTTAATATCGAGCTCGGATGGACATTATTGAACGCCCCTTCGATGTCTAGAAACGCCACGATTGTGTATTCTTTGACAGATAGTGAGCTTTCAATAAAGCTGACTAGTTCATGCAATGCGGTCTCAGTAGACCTGCCCTTCGAGTATGCATGCTGTCGTTTCGAGAGCAAACTTGAATCCACGCTAGTTCTAAGATACATGTCTATCATCCTCTCCAGGGTCTTAAGTAGGAATGAGGATAAGCTGATTGGTCGGAAATCCTTCGCACTCGAGTGAGAGGCTTTTCCTGCTTTAGGTATGAAGACGACTTGTGTTTCCCTCCACTTTTCTGGAATATATGCTAAGTTTACACATCGTTTATATATCACCGTCAACCAGGGGATAACTCTTTCAGCCACTGCCTGTAACTCCGCCGGAGTAATTCCATCAGGTCCGGGGGATTTGAATGGTCCAAAGCTATTTAAAGCCCATTTATTCTAGATTCCGACACAATTTCCTCGATAGGAAATGATCGCTGAGCCTCTGTTACACCGCCGGAACATGGTTCAACCGTCTGATTTCCAGGGAAGTGTGTGTCCAAAAGTACCTCCAACGTCTCCTCACTGGACGTTGTCCAATTTCCCTCCGATGTTTTAATGAAACCTGGAGCGGTGTTAGTGGATGCTAGTACCTTCCGTAGTCTGGAAGCCTCTGACGTATTCTCAATACTGCTACAGTAATCATCCCAAGAGTTTTGTTGAGACCTTCTCAGTTCTCGTTTATATTCTCTCAGATTCATCTTGTAAGTGTCCCAATCCTCCGGAGCTCTTGTGGACTTTGCTTTGTTAAAGAGCTTCCTGCAGGATTTCCTCATATTACTTAACTCCGTAGTCCACCATGGCGGCCGATTTTTTCCCCTTGGCTTTCCTCTAGGGCAAGCAGCTTTCAGTGAAATGTTGAAGGCCTTAGTAATCCGCTCCACTGCGTGTTCGATATCTTACACAGTGCTCATATTTGTCTCCGGCATTTCCGGTATCATCGAATTGAACGATTCCCTATACCTATTCCAATCAGCTTTCCTAACATTTGGCGGAAATATGGTCTTTGAAGTACGAACAGCCAATCTGAAACTGATGTAGCGATGATCTGAGAAGCTATGTTCCCTCAAAACTTGCCACTCAGATATCTTATCATTCAGTTCCGGAGAGGTCAACGTTACGTCCAAAACCTCTTGTCTGTTCCTGGTGACGAAGGTTGGTGCATCTCCCTTATTGCAAACTACCAGGTTAGTACGCAAAATAAACTCTATTAGCGACTCTCCCCTTGCATTAGTATCACTACTTCCCCAAATACTATGATGTGCATTTGCATCGCATCCCATAATGAGTTTTGTCTTTGTTTTTAGTGACTCCTCAACTAAGGTCTTAACGGCACAGGGTGGCATCTCCCTATCATGTCCCATGTAGACCGAAGATACCCAATATTTGCATGTGGATATCTCTAGACTGGCTACGACAGTGTCTGCATTGCTCAATGAAGGAAGCAGAAACAAGTTTAGTTCGTTTTTAGCAATTATACATGCTCGATTTATATCGGTACCGGTATTATTCAAAAGTTTGAAACCCGGAGTGCTTAATTCACAGATCTTGTTCTTATATATGTATGGTTCTTGAATAAGAACTATATCTATGTCTCCTTTCATCAGGAGAACTTTTAAGGCAGCACAAGCGGCCTTACAATGGTGAAGATTTATCTGGAGGAACCGTAGAATCATCCAAATTTTCAACCACCGTCACATCAGCCGCTTCAATTGAGTCATCAAGGGCTTCCTCTTCACAGATCTCGGTGACTCTCGCAACAATCCGCGGTTCAGTTTTGGTGAGGCTTGAGCCTGTAGAAACTTCCCTCATATGATTTTCGCCATAGTCTGCAGGTTTTATGTCTCCTTCGGCTTCGCTAGGAGATTTTTCCACTGCTGACTCTACCGGAGGCTTGTCCGTTTCGGAATCCTTTGGCTGATCGCTTTTGTATACCTTCATATGGATATCATGAAAGCCATAACTTACGCGTCCTTGGGTCTGGGCTAGATGTGGCAGCGACTCTATGTTTAATATAAACACCGCATGCCGTCTTGGTCCATCCACCTCATCCAAACGACCAACCTTCCAATTGGCGGTTGGAAGATCTGGGTTACATTCTTTTAGTCTCTCTAGTATTGACTCAGGATCAGGAGGGTTTGCCGGTATCCATGCATGTGCTCTAGGTTTAGCCGGTATGTCTTTTTTATCGACTAATTCCAAAGCGGCTCCTTCCCAAACTTCACCAATTAGCATCAATGCAGCTTTAAAGCAATCCATAGACCTCTGGTCTGCAAAAGCTATTAACTTATATCGTCCTTGATACCATCCAGCATCTTGCCGTCGAGGACTTGGTCCGGGAAACTTTTTTCGCACCTCTGAGTAGACACCAGACATCGCGTTCTCAATTTCCCCCCATTTTTGCCTTGGAATCATACCGTCCAATGCTCCTTTATTAATAATAGCCATCACAAGGCTGTCTTTTGCAACTGAGGCAAACGATCTTTGATCCCGTTTAGAGGATGGCAGCTCATCCGGTGATCGTTCCCTTTTTCCAGCTTCAAGAATTCCTTGAGCCCATTTTAAGGAATCGCTTTGCTTAGCCGACAACGTGCTTGGGTCGACTGATCCTAATTTCTTTAGGATAAACAAAGCATTTCTTCGTTCCTTGAATCTCTTTCGAGAGGGATTGCCTCCTTTTGATGTCGTCACCTTAGAAAAGGTTCGACTTGCCAAAGTGTCACCGCCAGTCGACCCGTCTACAGGTCGACTAATTGGGCCTGACTCTTGGTCGATGCCCAAATTTATAACTTCAGTCGTTACCCGTCCACTGGGCCCTGAAGTTAGCAACCCAGTGGATGACTTTGAATTTCACTGCATGGTGGTTTATTATTTCCACCACACGTGAAATTCGTAATAAGTACTTATTACGATGAAATACTCCGCTATTAAAAAACACGTCCGTTCAGTTCGACGGTTGAAGAACAGTTTTTCACTAAAACATGTATCCGACTTCAATAATACAGCCATTGATACCCCTGAATGTTGAGAGCCATCGTGCTGCAATGGTAAACATGTCCTCCTGGCAAACAAAGGGTTATGGGTTCAAAGCCAACACCAAACATTTTTTCAGCGATGGATTATAATGCTGGTGATATTTCTGAGGGTGCCAAAGCTTATCTAGGTGGTTTCACCCCAGTTGAAGCGAGTTCAACAGCTGTGCTTGAAATGTCATCTTCAAGTACACACACGAAATTAATAGATCCAATTAATTTTTTAATTGAAATGTCTTCAATCACAGAAATGATAGCGTCAATTAAAAAAGTAATTTGTACTATTAATTTTTGTGATTGATTTTTTGCTTCAGTTGAACAATTTTTTGAACCAAATAAATTTTTAATTGAATATTTTTTAAAATCCAATTAAGAATTTAATTGGAAAAATTTTCGTGAATTTTTTTTCTGTGTAGTTTATATTTTGAAGTGTAACGGAACTGCTTATCGACAGTGAATTATTTTCAGGAAGAGCACTATAATTTCTCTCAATTGATACTTATGTTTATTATTTCATTCGTTGGATTTGTTCATTGTTACTATTATTCTCTGTTACTTCGATAATTGAAACACCGCACAGTGGGGATTTTGATGTCAAAAGCGGGAATTAATTCGAAGTAGCTTTCCCTGTTTATAGTTTTAACTTTTTTCGGCCAAATTCACTAAAAGACATAAAACCAATCAAATTTTAAATATTTTTAGTCCACATTTTATTTGTTTTCCATTAGTTAATTTGCAACAAAAAAAAAAGAGAATGAATATCTGCTTTTTGATCTGATTCTTAACAATTATTATCATCATCATCACAATCATCATCGTCAGTAAAATTACTATATGGATCATTATCATCAACACTGGCATTTTGATCACCATCAAGATTTGACTCAAATATCAACATTTGAATTGCTTCCATAGGCAAATTGTGGGGTTTCTTCTCTTTTAATTTCTCATTTCTGATATAACTGGATCCGAAGTATGTTAATTAACAGTCTTTTAAATATCTCTTCATTTGATTTTTCCATAGAACATTTTCGCAAAAAATGCTCTCTAAAATTTTTAAAATCTTTGTTTCGAGCTTCTTGCGCTTCTTCCGACAACTGTCCAATTGGAAGTAAAGCGTGGTTAATTATTTCTGCTGCAAGTAATAAATATTTGTGCACGGTTGGGGACATATAGTACCAGGGGTTGAAAAATGTATTTCCATTTAATTTCAAAATGTGCAAAAAAGTGCAGACAACTTTTGCATCTATGCTTTCATAAGAGTTTATTGTTTTAGAAAACATAAACTTTTTTACTTAATTTGGCTTTATTCACAACTATTTGTCGACATATTTCTCGAAATCCTCTAATTTAAAGACTTACGAGCGAAACTAAATTTCGAATAATAACACAAGTCACATATAAAAACAAAAAACACAAAAATAATCTTATTAACCTGTGGATGAAGGTTCCACTATTATTTTTTTAATTATCGCTTTAGAAAACACTCAAAACTAATTTTTAAGACACCAATAATTTACATTTATATCGTACGCAAGGAAAACGTAAAATAACTCCAACTTCAAACATATATAGTGACACAACGGTACTTGTCAAAGACACAATTTTTGCGCTAGTGATGTGGAATTTTGTGTACTTTTACCGACTATAAAAATTTTTTCGGTTCTCCTAAATTTCATTTTTCAATTAATTCCCATTTTTGGTATCAAAAACCCCAATGTGCACCGGTCAGATTCGGCTATAAAAAGTATATCCCTTGTCCTTTAGTTAAACATAGATTGGGGAAGCACTTATTGATAAGAGAAAAGTTTACCACATGTGCTATCACAATGGACTAAATAATCTAAGTGATCCTTAAACAAAACGGGCTGCCACTAATTTTGGATGTTGATAATTGGCCAATTTAAGTATAAAGTACGATTTATATCTATATGACGATAATATCTATATGATCACGAGCAGAAACCGGTGCGCTTCGCTGTACCTGAATATTTCAAATTGAGGGACTATTTGGTAAAAAATATTCCTTTACTCTAAGTAAACGTTTAAGAATCTTCTTGCGATAACTAACCATATCATTAACAGAATATTTCGAAGAATGAGACATCCAAAAAGAATATTTTATTTCAAAAAATTTTAACTAAAATAGTTTTCTAATTGCAACATGTTTTAAATAAGTTTATACTTTTCTTCAAATTGAAGAACATTTATTAAAAATAATATTTTTTCAATTGTTTAAGAAAATTTCATACTTTGAAGGTAAACAAGTATATACGGCCGTAAGTTCGGCCATGCCGAATCTTATGTACTGTGAGGACCAGAAGTCGTGCCTCGTTTCTGGTCACACGGACAGTGCTATGAAATACCTGGATTCTTGTTTTTGTTATTCACTTTGAATTGTTGTTTTGAATTTTTAAATATATATTGAACTTGAATTTTTTACAAGGCCCTCGTATGTTTTTCCTGAACTCTTGTACCGACCCACGTAGTTGTTTACAACATTCGAAATGTATCAAAACAACATACCGTTTGTTTGTAGCAACAATGTACCCAGTAAGCTGATCTATTACTGCCAATGCAAGCAAACATCACAGCGACCCAATGTTGTTTATCAGTGCCAAACGAAGATCAAAACAACATACCACCGTTGCAGGACACCAACAACTATGCTGGGAGTCGAAGTTGTTTACAACATTGGTATCAAAACACCCAACAACACGCAACCAGGGACAATGCAAGTAAACAAGTGAGCAGCCTGGTATAAAAGGATGGGGAAACTATGAAAGGGGACAGTCAGTGGAGAAAACTAAACCGCGTAACATTGGCAAGTGAGTCTGTGGAGTTGACAAGGAGCAGAGCCAAGTCGAGTCAAGGTGAGTAGAGTGATTACAATACGTGCCAGTGATAGTGACAATCGTGACAGTGACAACCGTGAATATTTTCATTAGTTACCCTACATGGATTCGCTCTGGTAGGCAACGTACATTTTTGTTTAGTTACACACCGACTCGCCGTGCACCCTACATGGATTCGCTCCGGTAGGCAACATAATATCGTTTAATTCCATACACCGACCCGCCGTGCACCCTACATGGATTCGCTCCGGTAGGCAACATAATATCGTTCAATTCAAACACCGACTCGCCGTGCACCCTACATAGATACGTTCTGGTAGGCAACGTACATTTTTTTTAGTTACACACCAACTCGCCGTGCACCCTACATAGATACGCTCTGGTAGGCAACGTACATTTTCAGTAAGACACCGACTCGCCGTGCACCCTACATAGATACGCTCTGGTAGGCACCATAACATTTTATTTATACACCGACCCGCCGTGCACCCTACATGGATTCGCTCCGGTAGGCAACATAATATCGTTCAATTCAAACACCGACTCGCCGTGCACCCTACATAGATACGTTCTGGTAGGCAACGTACATTTTTTTTAGTTACACACCAACTCGCCGTGCACCCTACATAGATACGCTCTGGTAGGCAACGTACATTTTCAGTAAGACACCGACTCGCCGTGCACCCTACGTGGATTCGCTCCGGTAGGCAACGTACATTTGCAGTAAGACACCGACTCGCCGTGCACCCTACATAGATACGCTCTGGTAGGCACCATAACATTTTATTTATACACCGACTCGCCGCGCACCCTACATGGATTCGCTCCGGTAGGCAACGTACATTTTCAGTAAGACCACGACTCGCCGTGCACCCTACATAGATACGCTCTGGTAGGCACCATAACATTTTATTTATACACCGACTCGCCGCGCACCCTACATGGATTCGCTCCGGTAGGCAACGTACATTTTCAGTGAGACACCGACTCGCCGTGCACCCTACATAGATACGCTCTGGTAGGCACCATAACATTTTTATTTATACACCGACCCGCCGTGCACCCTACATAGATACGCTCTGGTAGGCAACATAACATTTTTCATTTCAAACACCGACGCGTCGAGCACCCTACATAGATACGCTCTGGTAGGCATCATAATATTTTCATTGCATACACCGACTCATCGTTTACCCTACGCGGAACCACGTCAGTAGGCAACTTAGGGTTACCTTCGCGTCGCTAGTTCGCTGTACTATTCACGCTCTACGCGAACGTAACAGGCAGCCACCCTCAGACGACACGACCTGTTGCCCCAACACTGACGACGGACGGAAGCCACACCAACCACCTATACTACGCGCCAGAAGCCGAATCGTTTCCCAGACCACTCGCCGCAGCTAAGCCAGCTATCCCTGACACAACGATCACGACCGCCTAGCCAAGGGCATCACCGGTGGACGCAGTGCTACGCCAGATCACGACCACGACGCCGCCTCGCCAACCTATGACCTAGAGTAACCAAATTGGATTGTAACTGAATGGTACTGAACCCCTCAATAAAGAATATAAAGAAACGAAACCCAAATCTTTTTATCTACTCGGGTCTAGCGAATATAAATTGTCTGTGACGAACCCTGTCCCCGCGAGTATACCCCAGCATACCAGGGGAAACCTGTCGTTACAGTACCCTCCACCATGGATTGCGTAGAAACTTCTACGAAAGACTGTCACCCACAATCGAATTACTTGGGTTGCGGTATCTGAAAACTTCTTAACACCGTCTTCTCAATTATAAGTTAGTCCATATGGGGTATATATTAAACAAAACAAGTATATACGGCCGTAAGTTCGGTCACGCCGAATCTTATGTACCCTCCACCATGGATTGCGTAGAAACTTCTACGAAAGACTGTCATCCACAATCGAATTACTTGGGTAAATACGTATATAATTAAGTTTGACAAAATTTTCTATAGAAAAAAAAATTCGACAACATATTCTATAGAAGTCAAATGTGGACAAAACTTTTTATAGAAATACGATTTTAACAAAATTTTCTATAGAAATAACATTTTGACAAAATTTTCTATAGAAATAAAATTTTGACAAAATTCTCAAAAGATTAAAATTTTGGCAACATTCTCTATAGAATAAAAATTTTGACAACATTTTCTATAGAAATAAAATTTTGCCAAAATTTTCTATAGAAATAAACTTTGACAAAATTTTCTATGGGTATAAAATTTTGACAAAATTTTCTATAGAAATAAAATTTTGCTAGATTATTTTTGACTCGAATGGCAACCATGATTATGAACCGATATGGACCAATTTTTGTGTGATTGGGGATCGGCTATATATAACTATAGACCTATATGGACCAATTTTGGCATGGTTATTAGCGGCCATATACTAACACCACGTTGCCAATTTGAACCGGATCGGATGAATTTTGCTCCTCCAAGAGGCTCCGGAGTTCAAATCTGGGGATCGGTTTATATGGGGCTATATATAATTATGGACTGATATGGACAAATTTTTGAATGGTTGTTAAAGACAATATACTAATACCATGTACCAAGTTTCAGCCGGATCGGATGAAATTTGCTCCTCTTAGAGGATCCGCAAACCAAATCTGGGAATCGGTTTATATGGGTGCTATATATAATTATGGACCAATTTTTACATGGTTGTTAGAGACCATATACTAACACCACGTACCAAATTTCAACCGGATCGGATGAATTTTGCTCCTCTAAGAGGCTCCGGAGTTCAAATCTGGGGATCGGTTTATATGGGGGCTATATATAATTATGGACCAATATGGACCAATTTTTACATGGTTGTTAGAGACCATATACTAACACCACGTACCAAATTTCAACCGGATCGGATGAATTTTGCTCCTCTAAGAGGCTCCGGAGTTCAAATCGGGAATCTGGGGGCTATATATAATTGTGGACCGATATGGACCAAATTTTGCATGGTTGTTAGAGGCCATATACTTACACCACGTAACAAATTTCAACTAGATCGGGTGAATTTTGCTCTTCCAAGGGGCTCCGGAGATCAAATCTGGGGATCGGTTTTTTTTTGGCTAAATGTAATTATGGTCCGATATGGACCAATTCCAGCATGGTTGTTAGAGACCATATACTAATACCACGTACCAAATTTCAACCGATTCGGATGAATTTTGCTCATCCATGAGGCTCAGGAGGTCAAATCTGGTGATCGGTTTATATGGGGACTATATTTAATTATGGACCGATGTGGACCAATGTACCAACACCATGTACGAAATGTCAGCCGTTCGGATGACTCTCTCCATGTGGTGGAGGGTATAAAAATTTGGTTTAAAATTTGTTAAAATATCTTAAGCGCCATACGAAGTTCAAGACAGGTATAGTTTTAGAAAAATTTACTCATTGAGAGACTTATGACGCCATTTAAACAAACTTCTCCCATTTAGGAAAGTATGAACTATTTTAATTTTTAGTAAAATTTTATACTATATTTGTATACAACTTTTTTCGTATCTTTAGTTCAAGTCATTAAAGTAATCAAAAAATTATTCAAATTAAGAACGTTTACTCATATTTGGCAGAATTTAACTAAAATCAACAAATTTTCATGAACTAAAATAAAGTTAAGTTGGCATTAGCGCCCCCCTTTTTTGAGTGGATAAAACTTTCAAAAAAAAAAATTCCGAAGATTTTGAAATAATTTTTGAAGTATGGTTTTTAATATATTGGTGGCATTGATCACGGCACTGCATAAACTAATTGAAATTAATTTAAAAAATGAATATTTGTTTAAACAAGGAGAAGATGCCTCGAACATATAGCAGAAAATGATACTAATATATTATATATCCCTCGCACTTTCTCATAATACAATTTCAAAACAGTACGCAGAAAAATATTATCAATCAAAACGAGCCCAACATCATCTTAAACTTTTACTTGGAAGAATATGTAAACGACCTCTAAACTAATTAAATTCCATGTTTTTGTCCTCTGAAATCCTATTCTATTAGTCGGACTTGAAATGAATGTGAATGTATTCTCTTGGGTTCTACACATTTGTCTTATTTAGCCACCAAGTAACAAAAAAAACCCAAGAATTTAATTGTTAACAACAATGTTTCGTTGTTTTCTACATTGTCACTCATTCACATGTTTTTAAGCCTATTTTTTCGGGGCGAAAATAAGAAAGCTAAATGAAACTGAATTCAACACAGTGAAAAGAAAGAAAAAAAGAAGTGTAATTGTTTTATTCAAGCAAAGGCCGCGAAGGAAACAAAAAAAAACTCAAATAGTGCAAACAAAAATTAAATGAGCACATAAAAACAAGAAGCGCCAAAAACAGAAGTGAAACACAACAATACCAGTAAAAAGAATCCTTAAATGCGGTCAAAATAATTGCATTTTTATGTGTGTTAACTGATGTTGTTCTTGGCCCAAAGCCTTATAAAACTGTCGACTGAACAAACGGACAAGCCAAAATGGGAAAACAAACCCAACAGAGTTAACCATGTAGAGATGATAAAAGAATACCACTCATTATGGTTAAAAGTGGTCATTTTACAAGTGGGAAATTTATATGAGTTTTCAGTGTGGACATGGGAACAGTTAACTTTGGAGAATAAACGTTTGGAAATTGGAAATGAAATACGTCTACACCCTGCCAAAAATTATTTTTCATAAACAGACTATTTCTGGTTAAATTGTAAATATTGTAAATCCCTATATTTTACCCGTAAGATAGAGCGTGCAATGAATTTATCATTCCGTAGAGGTTTTTGTCGAAAAACGGTTCCGCCAGAGAGTAATCCACAACGTTTGGCATTATCTTGAGAACCAAATTGTGCCGTGCCTATTTCCCGACCACAGCGATAGCTCGCACAACCGTACATCTTTTTATACCCTTCACTACTACTGCGGTACAGGGTAACATATAATAAATTTGTGCATTTGTATGTAACGACGAGAAGGAGTAGTCATTGAGCCACCTTTTAGTATACCGATCGGCTTGGAATTAAATTCAGAGTCGATGTAGTGATGTCCATCCGTCTGTCTGTTGATGTATTTTTGTGTGCAAAGTCCAGCTCGCAGTTTAAGTCCGATCGTCCTCAAATTTGGCATAGGGAGGGAGCCACGGTGGTGCAATAGTTAGTATGCCCGCCTTGCATACACAAGGTCATGGGTTCGATTCCTGCTTCGACCGAACACCAAAAAGTTTTTCAGCGGTGGATTATCCCACCTCAGTAATGCTGGTGACATTTCTGAGGGTTTCAAAGTGGTTTCACTGCAATGTTGAATGCCTTTCGGACTCGGCTATAAAAAGGAGGTCCCTTGTCATTGAGCTTAACATGGAATCGGGCAGCACTCGGTGATAAGAGAGAAGTTCACCACTGTGGTATCACAAAGGACTGAATAGTCTAAGTGAGCCTGATACATCGGGCTGCCACCTAACCTAACCTAATAGGTACTTTTAGTATCACAATGGACTGAATAGTCTAAGTGAGCCTGAAACTAAATCGAGCTGCCACTTCAACCTAACCTAAAGGGTCGCAATCAGCACGCGTCAATCTGTTGGACTTTTGCACTTGGGGCATTTTAGGGAGAGTTGGCACTAAAAGTACCAAAGTGTCGATCATCTCAAGACGGCGTTTCGACGGCCTATTCGATAAAATCTAAACTTATTGCAAAATTTGATGTTTTTTTCTTAATTTGATTTTTCGATTTTTAGCAATAAAATTAAAAAAAAAAATTAAAACATATGGTACCCCATTTTGTTGCATTACACATCAGCCATATTGTAGTTTTATGTTAGAGTAGGTATAGTGGCAGCAGGTTATTTTAGGCTCACTTAGACTATACGGTCCATGGTGGGACCACAGCTAGTCAGCGTTGGTATATCCTATATGATTTAATATACGCCGTTATTATTTACTATATTATTTATTTTATCAACGGCAACTGCTTTCGTTTGCCCTTAAAGAAAGTTCTTTAGATACAAAATACATGTTCTTCTTTCTCACATTTTGTCCGTGTAGAACATACCTTGATTGTTGTTTTCTTGAAGCAATGTCATCTCATATCATATGTTCTGGTGAGTTAAGAAATCATGTGTGAGGGAGTGTGTGATGTCACGTATCACTCCGTGATTTGAGGAAGTTTTACGTGCTTGGAATTAATTACAAAAGTGTAGCTATGCGACCCTATGCTGAATAGCTTTCCTGTCACATATTCTCGAAAGTTTTCTTTTTTTCTTTTAACAGCATGTTATAAATTGTGACATAAATCTGTCATGAATTTTATTTAAAATTGTAAAATATTTTATGAGTTTCCTTAAATTTCAAGGTCATTGGTGTGTGGACGTGGTACATGCAAAAAAAATTGCTTCATACTAAATGATAATGTAGGATGGTGAAGTTTCCATTTGAAATCAAATCAATGTAAGAAAACTACTAAATTAAGTCATGGGTCGGGCGAAAACCAAAGACAATAGAAGAGAAAAAGATGGGAAATTGGCTGCTGAGAACATCAAACCATTGACGGCCCTAGGTCCCTACTTGTCGTTTACGCGTTTGGTTCGACACATTAAAATGCAAATAAAAAGAAATTATGAGTTAGAAACATCTTGAAACAAGCGGGAAAATATAATTTTTTTATTTGTTGCTCAAAATTTAATAATTTGGCAAAATATGACACAATTTTATAATTCACATCCGAAACATTGAATTTGGACTACACCTTAAGAAATGATGCAAATTCAGTGCAACGCCTGTTGAAATGGTGGACATCGGTCCTATGACAAGCCCATGTTAAATGCATTGCTTCTGCGCCAATTTTGCACCACTTTCGGATCCAAAAAGAACATTTTCACTACTTTTTTGGCGACGCTTTTTTTGCTGGCAAAACTCTGGCTTCTGGGGCCATATAAGTGCATATCTGGCGAAAGATATTTATGGGAGCTCTATCTAATTCTTAACCGATTTATTCCAAAATAAAAACAAGTAAGGAAAGTCTAAAGTCGGGCGGTGCCGACTATATTATACCCTGCACCACTTTGTAGATCTAAATTTTCGATACCATATCACATCCGTCAAATGTGTTGGGGGCTATATATAAAGGTTTGTCCCAAATATATACATTTAAATATCACTTGATCTGGACAGAATTTGATAGACTTCTACAAAATCTATAGACTCAAAATTTAAGTCGGCTAATGCACTAGGGTGGAACACAATGTTAGTAAAAAATATGGGAAACATTTAAATCGGAAGCAATTTTAAGGAAACTTCGCAAAAGTTTATTTATGATTTATCGCCCGATATATATGTATTAGAAGTTTAGGAAAATTAGAGTCATTTTACAACTTTTCGACTAAGCAGTGGCGATTTTACAAGGAAAATGTTGGTGTTTTGACCATTTTTGTCGAAATCAGAAAAACATCTATATGGGAGCTATATCTAAATCTAAACCGATTTCAACCAAATTTGGCACGCATAGCAACAATGCTAATTCTACTACCTGTGCAAAATTTCAACTAAATCGGAGTTAAAAATTGGCCTCTGTGGTCATATGAGTGTAAATCGGGCGAAAGCTATATATGGGAGCTATATCTAAATCTGAACCGATTTCAACCAAATTTGTCACGCATAGCTACAATGCTACTTCTACTCCCTGTGCAAAATTTCAACTAAATCGGAGTTAAAAAATTGGCCTCTGTGGTCATATGAGTGTAAATCGGGCGAAAGCTATATATGGGAGCTATATCTAAATCTGAACCGATTTCAACCAAATTTGTCACGCATAGCTACAATGCTACTTCTACTCCCTGTGCAAAATTTCAACTAAATCGGAGCAAAAAATTAGCCTCTGTGGTCATATGAGTGTAAATCGGGCGAAAGCTATATATGGGAGCTATAACAAAATCTGAACCGATTTCAACCAAATTTGACACGCATAGCTACAATGATGATTCTACTCCCTGTGCAAATTTTCAACCAAATTGGGGTAAAACTCTGGCTTCTGGGACCG